>NC_052553.1:1328084-1491908 GCF_016699485.2 Gallus gallus
CGTTTTGAACAGGAGGTTCAGTTGGGATCTGCTGCAGCAGTGAAGAAGAGGGCAGACAGGTCAGACCTCCAGAAGCCAGACCTCTACAGAAGGAAGTGTCCTATGGGTAAGGCAGTCACAAGCATCACTCCGTGCAACTCAGTGACAGCACAATCAGCTCTTGCTGCAAAGACGTCTCCACGTCTCGGCAGCACCGTGTCTCCAATGTGGTGCATGAACTCATACTTCTTTCCATTCCACCCCTTCTTGCAGGCACCTATGAGGCAAATGACTCCATCTAGTGCCTCCCATGTAAGAAAGACGAGTACACCGAGTATCCAAATGACTTTCCCAAGTGCCTGGGCTGCCGGACGTGTAGGGAAGGTATGAGCTGGTGTGAGGGAGGGTTGCTATCAAAGCTTCTGCATAAGGGGTGAGGACATCTGCAGCAACCCCAAGGAGCAGCTCATGCTGGGTGTGCTTGGGATGGAGGGAGCAGGCTGCATCCTGAGCTGGCACAGTGGATGCTTCCAGGTCTGCATCTCCACGCAGCACAGCATCCCCTGTGCAAAGCTGGGATGTGAGTCCTCCAGCAAGGACTGGGAGGGTTTGGGTGCATGGCGGTGCTTGCAGGCTGCTGTGGGAGCTTTAATGCAATCATTGCTTTGGCATGTGGGCAAGGTAAAACTCCACCCTGGGGAGCAAGCTGGACTTCCCTGGGCTTGTGGGTTGTTGGCTGCATTGGGGAGCGGGTGGGAGAGCCCGAGCAGAGCTGTGTTGCTTCTTGTCCACAGACCAGGTGGAGGTGAGTCCCTGCATCCCCACCAGGAACACGCAGTGCGCTTGCAAGAACGGCACCTTCTGCTTACCTGACCACCCCTGTGAGATGTGCCAAAAGTGCCAGACCGAGTGAGTTGGAAGCTGGGGAGCTCTTGGGCTGCTGTGGGGATCCCCAGCTGCTGAACCTGCCCCGTATCCCCCATTCCAGGTGCCCCAAAGGACAAGTGAGGTTAGCTCCGTGCACGCAACACAGCGACCTGCTGTGCGGTCCACCCTTGGAAATCTCCTCCAGCTCCTCCAGTAAGTTTGGGACGGGGTGAAGGATGAGGTCTGGGGGCTGCTGTTGAGGCAGCAGCTCCCCACACCCCCATGTTGTCAGCTTTATGGATCATCATCACCTTCACTGTGCTGCTGGCTGTGATCCTGGGGCTCGTGCTGGTGTTCTGGAAGAGGTGCTCCTCCAGACACCACGGTGCAGGTGAGGGGGCTCATGGGCCATAGACATGGGGTCCTCACCCCCCAGGGTGTGGGCAGGAAGGGGACGTTCCATGGGGAAGAAGGGTGACAGCACTGCTTTTTCTTGCAGGGGATGATGGAGAGCTGAGCTGGAAGCCCAGCGCCGTGGTGGTGAGTTGTGCTGGGCTTTGCTCCTCTTGCTCCCCGCTTTGCTTGCAGCTCATGGGAAGGGAGAAGGGGGGGAGGTTTTCCTGCAGCCCCCACTGCCGGGATGGGGGGCTTCAGCTTGGCTGCTCTGCGTTTGTCTCCCAGCAGAACAGACTGTTGCAGCGGCTGGGGATTCAGGACAACAGATGCAATGAGCAGATCTACCAGAACCAGCAGCAGCAGGAGCTGCTTTTCACAGCGCAGGGCTCAGAGGTTCCCCATGGTGTGGAGATGGAGGTATGGCACCGTGCCCCTCTGCTCCTCCTTGCATGGCTGAGCTCTGCTGCTTTCCTCTGCCTTGAACCGATGAACTCAAGGGCTTCCAGAGCTGAACCAAGGTGTCTGCATGGAGATGAAGACGGGCACGGAGGTGGAGATGGGCACGGAGATGGAAGATGGGCATGGAGATGTTCTATGCCCATAATCTCCTTCGTTCTACACTCAGTACTGAGCAAACCTCTCCCTGCCCAGCACCCAGGATGTACTGTGACCCCAGTGTTAGGAACCCATCACCCCCACTGGGGAGTATCCCAGGGCTGTGTAGCAATCTCCTGCCTTAGCAATGCCCAGAGGTGTTCCCTGACCCCACTGTTAGCAGGGTGGGGGGATAGAGCTCATGCCAGAGCTCTCTGGGTGCTGTAATACGTTCCTTTTTCAGGGGACGGAACGAAGAACCCCAGATCCCAAAGTGGAAACCCAGAGGAAGCTGGTTCCAGTGCTAGGAGAGAACCCCATAGCCCGTAAGTGTTGGGATGTGCTGGCGAGCAGGGATGGGCTGAGCCTGAGGGCTCCGAGAAAGCTCTTCCAGCCCAGATATCCACGTTCCCTGAGCTTCTCCCTTCTCATTCCAGTTTTGCATCGCTCTTTCAACACCTTTGTCGACTATGTGCCCTTCCCGGAATGGAAGAGATTTGGCCGAGCCCTCGACCTGCAGGAAAACGACCTTTATCTGGCAGAGCAGCACGACAGGGTCTCATGTGAGCCGTTCTATCAGATGCTCAACACGTGGCTCAACCAACAGGGCAGCAAAGCCTCTGTGAATACGCTGCTGGAGACCCTGCCCCGCATCGGCCTCAGCGGCGTGGCAGACATAATTGCATCCGAACTCATTAGCAAGGGCTATTTCCAGTACGAGGTGAGCTGAGGGGCACGGCCAGCCCCGCGTCTCCCCGGCTGGAGCTGAAGATGTGAATTCCTTTGAGAACCCTTATCTTGATCTCTGTGACAGTGCTCTCGTGGCTCCTTTCTCCCTGAGCCATCGCACAGTTCAGCTGAGCCTGGAGGAGTGGATCCCATTGGGAAGCAATTGGGGTCTTCTCTGCCACACTCAGCGTTGGTGCTGCCTTATGGAAGCCAAGCGAGTGCCTTGATTTCATCTGGCCAACGCAATGAGCCAAAAGGTCTTCCAAACTGCCTTTGAGATCATCTGATTTGCAAGCACTGATTTCATACAGACCTCGGTGCAGAGCTGCACCTTTGCTTGGTGCAGGCACTCACTGGTTCGAACTGGATCCACGTTTTGAAGCTTTTTATTACTTTTTTTTAGTGATATTTCTGCTTGTAGAACATCTCCGAGCGCACCGTCATGCTTAGCACTGCATGCCTGGTGGGCGAGCATCTCTGGGACTCCTGGGTTACCCCCTACAGTCTATTTAGAGTTGCATTCGTAGCTAGTTCTGCTTGCCCTTAGGAGTAGACACAAGAGTATAGCAGTGGGGTTGGTGATCTCCAAGGTCCCTTCCAACCCAAGCCCACCATTGTACGACTGTAGGCGATGCGGGCGCGATCCATCGGCGCCGAGGCTGCCCTAATAGGGCTGGTGGAGGCTGGGTCGGTTCATTCCCATTGCCAGGGCTCCTCCACCTCCAGGGACAGCACACAGCTCAGGGATGAGGTGTTGCAGCCCTCCTGCACGCCTTGGCTGGGTGATGGTGCTGCAGTCCAACCCCGGGAGCTCCCCCTGTGCGGGCGCAGGGTTGTGGGGAGCCCCTCTGCACCCCTCTCCGTCCTCTCCACCCCTGTGCCAAATACCAGCAGAACTTTTGTATTTATGTATTTATTAATTGTAAACACGTACATTGCATTAACTTAAAATATAATATAAAAATAGCTGTTTTTTTTTTTTTTTTTAATTTTTTCTTTTTGTACTATGCGTGACGGTGTGTTTTTATACAGAGCTCTGGCCCAGCCAGTTAGTTTTATCCAGTTTTTTTTTTTTTTACATGTGTCTTTATGAAGAATAAACTTAAAAACAACAATCCTGATTCCTCCTCCCTTTTCCCCTTTGCTTTGCCATTGCTTTGCCATTGCTCCGTTTCAGCTTTGCATGCCCTGGATATTGCAGAGCTCTGCATCCCCACCAGCAATGCTGCTGCAGGTCCCTCAGCAGCAAACTTCTGCTGCTTTGGCCACGGGTCCCATGCTCTTTAGCTGCCTGTAGAAGCAGGAGGCTGCAAGCTCGGTCCCTTGTGCAAACAGAGGCTGCGTGCTGCTGGAGCTGCGTTGCAAATCCATGCGGTGCTTGCAAAAACCCCAGAGCTGCCCCCAGCCATCCTGCTGGATCACATCACATGCAGGGCGTTTCTCATTGCAAGCACTCAAAGCAGGAGCTGCCAGCATGGGGAGGGGGGCAGCAGCCCGGTGCTCTGCTCTGCATGCAAACCCAGCAGGGGCAGCTCCTGCAGGACATGCACGGTGGGAATGCTTGCCAAAGGGAACAAAACCTCATCCTACCTGCTGCAAAGCATTGCACCTGCTGCATCTGCACCTCTGCTCCCACGTCCACGGCTCAGCATCCAAAAAGAGCGGTGACACAGAGCCGGAGCATCACCCAGGAGCATCACTCCCACAGGATTCGGGTTTTTAAGGGCTGCATCCTTGCAGTGCTTCTCCACTCCTCCCAAACACACAGGGACTACGCTGGGCTTTTCAAATAGCATTTATTACAACGGAGCCTTCCAGGCTCGGCTCCCAGGCTGGGAGCGTGGGGGTGGGTGCTGGGGGTGGGGGTTGGTGGTTTCTTTTGGCTTTTTTGGTGGTCTTCTATATCTATTTTTTTTTTTTTTTTTGCTTCAAATTTCTTTTTGGTGAAACGTGTGCACTCTGGGCTCTTGCACTGCCGAGGCCCAAACTTTCCATGGGGAGAGGTGGAGGAGAGGGGCTCCTTTTCCCAGCAGCTCCCCAAACCGGGACAGCCCTCTATGGAAGCGGATGGAGCCGCGGTGCGTGGCTCCTGCAGCCAAGTAGGATCCTCTCCTTGGTCCGTTGGGGACCAGGCTCCCTCCTCACCCTACTGCAAGTCCAAGGGGCAGCAGGATGGCATCCCACAAAACCCAACCCTACCCTGCAGCTCCTGGTTACAACTGGAAGGTGGAAGAGGGATGCTTCTCTTCTTCATCCTCATGCGGTTGATGTTGGAAAGAAAGAATGAATGCAAACAAAACCAGACAGCCCTCGTGCTCCTGTCACCTCTTCTGCTGCTGCTTTGTGCCAGTCCCGGCGCTGGCATGGGGACAGCAGAGCCCTCGCTGTGGGGATGCACTCCCTCCATCTCCTCGGGGCACCCATTGGTGGCACCCAACCGGCTCTGGGCGGCCTTCCTCCTCCTCATCTCCTGGAGCCACGGCGAGGACGGGGCTCTCAAACCACAGCCGAGGAGGAGGAGGAGGAGGAAGAGGAGGAGGCCGTGGCTGCCGACGATGAAGGAGAGGAGGAAGGGGAGTTCCAGAAGAGCCACCGCCTCTTGGGCTGCCGTTTGAGGTGGAGGTAGTCTTCCTTCTCCCGCTCCTTCTTCGCCCGCTGGTAGTGGTCCTCCTCCTTCAGGTACCACACCGGCGGCCAGCGGTGCTTCTCGAAGTACTCCTGGTTCTCTGCAGGGACATCGGGGGTGAGCACAGTGCTGGGCGTCCCCCCCTCCCCACCCACGTCCCCTCCGCCCCCGCGACGGCTGCGCTCACCTCCCGACATGGCCTTCATGTCACGGGGAAACTTGCGGCAGACGTTGTTGTAGTTGGTGCAGATGTGGTGGAGGCACCAGTCGGCGAGCTGGTAGGCGCAGTGGAACTGCGGGAGATGGAGCACGTGTCAGAGCCACCACGGGGACCTCATCCATCCCAAGGCCCCCAGTCCCCATGGGCATCAAGATCCTGCTGTCCTCTCTGCCACGGCGGCGTCACCCCCACCTCATCCATCCCAAGGCCTCATCCCACCTACCTGTGCCAGCTCCAGGAACACGAGCACGTCCCCATCGATGTCCACCATCATCTGCGCAGCTTCCATGAGCCCGGTGACGGTGTACTGCTCTGTGGGACATGCAGGGGCTTAGGGGGGCAGTTGGGATGGGGTGACCACAGAGCTGCCACCAAGCTTTGGGTGACACCAACTCACCGGTAAGAGCCACCAGGTGGGGCAGGCAGAGGCGGTTGGCCAAGATGATGAGCTTCATGTCATCGAGGTCAGGGCTGGAGCTGAACTGCCCAGTGTAAAGATACTCCAGCACGGCCCGCATGCAGCTCTTGCTGGTGTAAGGAAGTGCCACCTGCAAGAGTCACACCCACGGTGGTGATGGGTCAACAGTTGGACTTGATCTTGGAGGCCTTTTCCAACCTTTATGACTCTATGATTCTATGGGCACGGTGGGGATGGGTTGATAGTCGGACTTGATGATCACAGAGGTCTTTCCCAACCTTAGCATTTCTATGACTCCCATCGTCACCCCATGGCTGTCCCAAACCCTCCCTGAGTGTATCCTCACCTCGTTAGTAGAGCTCTCCACGAAGGGACCGCCGAACATCGCGGCCATCCAGTCGCAGCTGGAGATGAGCAGGGGCTTGTGGGCACTGATAGCACCGTCATCCAGCACGAAGGTGACATCTGCAAACGAGCAGAGGGACGGCCCCATCACACAGGGCTCAGCCATCCCCACCACAAGACACCAAAGGGAAGGGGGCAGAAGGACGAATGCATGGCCCTGCACTTTGCCCTACGGACACGTTTGTTTACCAGCATCCTCCGAGGAGCTCAGGGAAGGGCTACGTCATCCACAGCACCGCGTGCTGCCCTGCCCGAGGGCCTTCCCAAGGTGAATAGTGACGTAATGGAAAGCAAAGGGCAAAACTCGGGGAGAAAAGCCTCACCCACACACTGCAGAGCATGCCCCCATCCTCCTCCCTGCTCCTCCCAAGGACAAGTGATCCCTGCTCTGCTCTACCCTGGGCTCTTCCAGGGCTCCCACAGCCCACCTTGATCTGTCTATGTGACACCAATCCAGCTAGAGGAAGAATATAGTGTTTTCAGGCCTGGGATGGCACTTGAAGGTGAAAAACCCAGAAACACAAAGGCTGTATGTGAGCACATCCAAAATCCCAAGGAAGGTGGAGCACAGAGATGGGGACGGGGTCGTACCCGAGAAAGTCCCCTTGGCCAGGCATTCCTTCACCCGGTTCGTCCTCCGGACGTGGAAGGCTTTGGTGATCTCCTGGTTCATGAACGCCTCGTTGTTGAGGATGTTGGCCACCATCATGCGGAGGTCGAACACCTCCAGCAGCTCCGCGATGTGAGCGATGTGCATGAGGTCCCGCTCCTTCTCGTCCAGCTCCCCCGTGTACAAATACTTCAGCACTGCCCGGAAAGGGCCCGGTTGGATGGAAGCATCCATCTTCACCACCACCATCAGCTTGGATTTGTAGGTCAACGGGTCTTCCGCCATCTCCTCCTGGATGCTGATGAACGCCCGGCTCCAAGAGGAGAGGTCCCGTCCCCTTCGCAACCCACGCTCCCCATTCTCGTAGCGGTTCCCCCGTAGGATCCCATCACTGGTGGAGGCTCTAAGGCACGGTTTTCGCTGGCCGGAGCCGCCCTCCTCGGTGCTTTCACAGATATCAAAGCTCGCAGCCCGGAGGAGGAAATCCCGTCCGTGGTGCCTCTCCTCTTGGTGCAGCATCCTCTCAGCCGCTGCGGTGACGGCAACCCCAAACCCATGCCCTGCACTGCTCTGCTGGTCCTCCTCGCTCAGGTCCATGAGGAACAGGTCGTAAAACTTGGAGGAGGAGGTGGAGAGGTAGATCTTGTGTGCGTAGATTTTGATCTTCTCTTGCAGCACCAGGATGACGTCCGCGCACAGGGGGTCCTCCAAGAGGTGGGCCGGGTGCTCCTCATTGTTGGACGGGGGATCTGGCACCACGATGATGGGCGGAGGGGGCCTGGGGGGCAGGAAGGGGGCTTGGAGGAGGGGCCGCTGCACGTTGCGTAGGTGGGACTTCCAGAACTGCAGGTGACGGCGGGAGATGAGGGCGGCACGGATGGCGTTGTCGAAGACGTCCTTGATGCCAAACTGGGCCACCACGCTCGTCTCGTAATAGGGGATCCCCAGTTCTTTGGCCACCTCCCTTCCCTTCTCCGGGGGAAGTATCTCGTTGGGTTTGATTGGCCTGGAGAAGAGGAGATAATGAAGGTGATGAAGAAACCTCGTATAATATAGAAGACAACGAAGAGATGACCCATCCCTGGAGACACCCAAGGTCAGGCCGGACGGGGCTCTGAGCACTTGACTGAGCTGTGGGTTTCCCCGTTCACTGCAGGGGAGTCGGACCAGACGGCCCCTTCCAACTCAAACAACTCTACGATTCCATGACCTCTTTGCATGAGTGGCAAGGAGAAAGGATTTGGGGGCACGGACAGGTCTCCCACCTGGCCAAGGGACGCCGTGCCCGGTTGACGGCCTCCAGGTCGGCGTAGCGCAGGTCCAGCTGGCAGCCCACCAGGATGACGGGCGCACGGGGACAGAAGTGTTTGATCTCCGGGTACCACATGGTCTTCACATGGTGCAGGGAGTTGGGGTTGGCGATGGAGAAGCACAAAACCACGACGTCGGATCTGAGAGGGGAAAAGGGTCAAGATCCATCCGGGCAATGGAACCTCCCACCTCGGCACGGGGTTCTCCTCTTCCCTACCTGCCATATGCAAAGCGCCGGTCTTTGTGGTGGTCTCCAAAGGTGTCCCAGAGCCGTAAGGACACGCTAACATCATCTACCACATCCCGCGAGCGCTCCAGCACCTGGGGGAATGAAAACACTGTGAATCCTAAAGTTCTGCACGAGGAAAGTCCCCAGATCCTCCCAATGGGACAGTCCCACCAAGGGGACCATTGCCACCAAGGGGATGACATGGGTCTTCCCCATGGAACTTATTTCTCTGACTCCATCCCCATCCCCACAGAGCTGATCCCTCACCTCCTTACCATCCTAGCAAAGGGACCATAGTCAGCAAGATGACCATCCCACCAAGGGGACCACTGCCACCAAGAGGAGGACATGCAGGAATAAATCCCATGGGGAAGCCCCAGCTCCATCCCTATCTCTATGGGGCTGGTCCTTCACCTCCTTACCATCCTAGCAAAGGGATCATTGCCACCAAGATGACCATCCCACCAAGGGGACCACCGCCACCGAGCTCAGGACACAGAGGAGTAAATCCCACAGGGAAGACCCAACTCCATCCCCATCCCTGTGGGGTTGGTCCCTCATCTCCTGACCACCCCACCAAGGGGATCACCCCACCAAGGGGACCACTGTGACCGAACTCAGGACACAGAGGAGTAAATCCCACAGGGAAGCCCCATCCCCATCCCTGTGGGGTCGATCCCTCAACTCCTGACCATTCCATCAAGGGGACCACTGCCACCAAGGGGACAACCCCACCAAGGGGACCACTGCCACCAAGGGGACCACCGCCACCCAACTCAGGACACAGAGGAGTAAATCCCACGGGGAAGCCCCAGCTCCATCCCCATCCCTATGGGGTTGGTCCCTCAACTCCTGACCATCCCATCAGGGGGACCACTTCCACCACAGGGACAACCCCACCAAGGGGACCACTGTCACCAACGAGACCACCGCCACCCAACTCAGAACACAGAGGAGTAAATCCCACAGGGAAGCCCCAGCTCCATCCCCATGGGGTCAATCCCTCAACTCCTGACCATTCCATCAAGGGGACCACTGCCACCAAGGGGACAACCCCACCAAGGGGACCACTGCCACCCAACTCAGGACACAGAGGAGTAAATCCCACAGGGAAGCCCCAGCTCCATCCCCATCCCCATCCCCATGGGGTCAATCCCTCAACTCCTGACCATCCCATCAGGGGGACCACTGCCACCACAGGGGACAACCCCACCAAGGGGACCACTGCCACCCAACTCAGAACACAGAGGAGTAAATGCCACGGGGAAGCCCCATCTCCATCCCCATCCCTATGGGGTCGGTCCCTCACCTCCTGGCACACGCGGTACTGGTCGATGGCCCACACCGTGGGCACGTGGGTGGCGAGGAGCTGGTACTGGGTGAGCGTGGCGTTGCAGGCGCGGGCGCAGATGAGCCGGGTCTTGCCCACCGCGTTGTCCCCGACCACGACGCACTTGATAGTCTCTACGTTTGGCCTCTCATAATCCATGTCAGAATCCATTAATTGGGACCTGCGGGGAAGAAGAGACGAGAGGATGCTCACAGCCACCAGCAAGCACGGCTGCCTCCTTCCTCCCTGCACACATCCCAGCCCGTCCCCTTTAAAATTTAATATCCTCGTGGCTGCGTGCGTTGCTGTGCCGCGCGTCAGACACATGCCCTCCCCTCCCTCCTCCCTCCCTCCCTCTCCCTCTCTCATGCTTGTTCATGTGAGATGAGGCTTTTATTTTTTATTTTTTTTTCTTTATTTCCCCTTTCTCCCTTCCCAGCATTTGCAAGCGAAGCTTCCAGATGGGAGCACGCACAGCAGCACCGCCAACCCCTATTGCTTCTATTGCACAGTGAGCTCTGCACACACACACCCCCCCCCCAGCACCAAACTCCCCCAAATTTCCCACCCTGTTTGCTCCTGCTTCTGACCCAGAGCAGCAAAGGCGCTCATTGCATTTCCTCCCAGCGCCAGGTGCAACATGAAACCTCCCCCGAGGAGCACGGAGCTGTGAGCCCAATGCAAAGCGCACGCATCCTGCAGGCCCATGTGCACAGCAGCAGCACCATTCAGAGCTCAGATCTGCAAGAATTAACTCCTTGCAGCAGGGAACGGGTGTGGGGCATTGCAATAGGGCCAAGGGGTGCCCCATGCATCTGGATGGGCATTGCAATGGGGATGGGGAGCACCGGGCCTGAGGGTGGGGGCACTGCAATAGGGGAAGGAGTATTGGGGATGGGTGTGGGGCACTGCAGTAGGGCCAAGCAGTGCTTTAAGCATCTGGATGAGCATTGCAATAGGGCCAAGGATATTGGGAGCACTGGGACTGTGGGCACTGCAATAGGGCCAGGGGTCCCCGGATCACTGGGACTGAGGGCATTGCAATAGGGCCAAGGGGTGCTCCATGCATCCGGATGGACAATAGGGCTCGGGGTGTTTGGAGCACATGGATTGGGATTAAGGAGATGCCCACAGGGGGAACTGATGGATGGGGGGGGGGGGGGGGGGGGGGGAACAAAATAAATCCCCATTTCTTCGAACTTTGCAAAGCAGCACATCTCACATCTCTCCCCCCCCCCATCACCCCCTCCTGAGATGCTATAATAAACCACCAGCGCAAAACCTTGGAGCAAAAATACCCCGTAACGATGGCAACCGGCGCTGCACGCGGGGAGCTCCGAACGGAGCAGCACAGCAAGGACTTTGCAATGTGAGCAGCTCCCTCCTGCACACACCTGGCTGTGCAGGGATGCAGCACGAACCCAAAGCATCGCACCCAGGTGGCTCTGGGCCGACCCCAAAGCAAAACTGCCCCATTTGCCACCATCAGCCCCATTCCTTCCTCCTTTTAGGGAGCTGGGATGCTCTCTGGGGGCATGGCAAAAAAGGGGGTGGGATGCAGGGCACGCTGCTTGCTGCCCCAATACCTCCTGGAGATCTGTTCCCATTTTGATCGCTTGGAGCAGAGCTTTGCTCTATAGGGTCAGGAGGTCCCCAGGGCGGTGTCAGAACACACAGAGCTTTGCAGCAGTTATTTATAGGGGTTCCCAAATTCAGCCACCAGCACACAGAGCTGCCCCCTGCAAACTCCTTCCCCAATGCTCCATCTGCCCCATATCCAAACCGTGGGCCCCCAATACACCCCCTCCTAAAAAACAAAACACCCCAAACTGCTTTTTCCATGCTGCCCAACCTGCGGTTGCCACGGCAACTGCACCATCACCCCCAGGAGCCGTTGCCTAGCAACAAAAAAATCCTCCATCCCACCCAGCGAGGGGAGGAGAGCCCCTAAAACAGAGCGGGGGCACTGCAATAGGACTGGGGGTGCTCAGAGCATTGGGATTGGGGCAGTGCAATAGGGCTGGAGGTGCTCGGAGCATTGGGATTGGGGAACTGCAATAGGGCTGGGGGTGCTCGGAGCATTGGGATTGGGGCAGTGCAATAGGGCTGGAGGTGCTCGGAGCATTGGGGTTGGAGCAGTGCAATAGGGCTGGGGATGCTCGGAGCATTGGGATTGGGGCAGTGCAATAGGGCTGGGGGTGCTCAGAGCATTGGGATTGGGGCAATGCAATAGGGCTGGGGGTGCTCAGAGCATTGGGATTGGGGCAATGCAATAGGGCTGGGGGTGCTCTGAGCATCAGGACTGGGGGCAGTGCAATAGGGCTGGGGATGCTCAAAGCATTAGCACTGGGGCATTGCAATAGGGCTGGGGGTGCTCAGAGCATTGGGACTGGGGCATTGCAATAGGGCCAGGAATGCTCAGAGCACACGGATCAGGGGATAGGGGGCATTGCAAAAGGGGATGGATTATTGGCAACGGGTGTGAGGCGTTGCAATAGGGCCACGGCATCCGGATGGCCACTGCAATAGGGCCGGGGAGCAGCAGGCCCGGCACACTGCAATAAGGCCGGGGCTGCTCGGAGCAGCCAGGTTGGGGATGCAAGGAATTGCAAAGGGGGAACGGGTGCGGGGCATTGCAATAGGAACAGGGCGTGCTCCAAGCATCCGGATGGGCACCGCAATAGGGCCGGGGAGCAGCGGGCCCGGAGCGCTGTTATAGGGCCGGGAGCGCGCAGAGGACTCCGCCTGGAAGCACCGCAATAGGGCCGAAGGTGCAGGGAGCACCGGGGCCGCTCGTCGGGCATCGCAAAGGGGACGGGGAGGGGACGCGGAGCAGCCGGATAGGGGGCACTGCAATAGGGCCGGGCCCTGGCTGTGCTCCCCCCCCCCTCGCGGAAGGATGCGCGGAGGCGGATGGGGAGGTCCGTACTTACACCAACACAGACGAAGCGGCGGCTCCCAGGGGCCGGGGCCGGGCGCACCCCCCCGGACATGGTCACGGCGTAAGTTGCGCGGATCGGGGCTGCGCGGCCCTGAGCTGAGCTGCGCGTTTTAAGGCCCATGGCGGCGCCGAGGCCGCTCCGAGCTCCGCATCCGCGGTTCCGCAGCGCTGCGCGGAGCCCTTTGAGCGGAGCCCTTTGCGCGGAGCGGCGGCGATGCGCGGAGCGCTGCGCGGAGCCGCGCGCTGCAGTCGGGGCCGCTCCGCCTCTCATTCACAAAAAACAAGCGGCCCCGAGAAGCCCCGCCCCCGCCCCCCCCCGCGGCCGCTCATTGGCTGAGAGCGAGCCCCGAGGAGGGGGGCCGGGGGGGGCTTCTGGGGGTGGGGTCCCATCCTGACCCTCACCCCCCCCCCCCACCTCCGCGCAGAGCCGTGTGCCCCCGTGACCCCCATAGGACGCCCACCTGCCCCCGAATGCTACCCCTGCACAGACACCCCCACCCCCCCAAATCCTCTATCCTACCCCTCACCCCTTCATAGGGGTCTGAAACCCCCACTCTATGGGGTCCCGTCTGCCCCTGACCCTCCACGGCACCCCGTCGTGCCCCTAAACCTCCTTCTATGCCCCCCCCACACCAATAACCCCTCCATAGGGCCCCCTCGTGCCCCTAACCCCCCTCCATGGGACCCCACCTTGCCCCCCCCCCCCCCTTACTGCACAGCAGGGACAGAACTAGGGGGTAATAATATAACAGAGGTGACCCCTTCCCAGCAGTGGGGGGAGCAGAGCCGGGGGGGGCTCGCACCCCCATTTCCCCCTATAAACACTGCAATGACGCCTTCACACCCCCAAACTCCTCCCCCCCCCCCCCCCCCACGGACTCCCCCTCCTCACCCCAATCCCTATAAACCCAGTCATCACAGCAGCAGTGTGGCTGCTGGGAGAGCGCCCGGCCCCGCGCTCTGACCCCGTATATCCGCATCATGTGATGCTCTCCATCCTCCCCCCACATCCCCCCCCCCCCCTCCCTTCTCCTCCTCATCCCCTTTTTCCTGCACGGAACCGCGATCTGTTTGGGGCCCCACTCCTTTTGCATAGGGTTGGGGTCACCCGTTGGGTTGGGGTCACCCACTGGGTGGGGTCACCCATAGGGTTGGGGTCACCCATTGGACTGGGGTCACCCGTTGCGTTGGGGCTGCCTGTAGGGTTGGGGTCACCCACTGGGTTGGGGTCACCCTTAGGGTTGGGGTCACCTGTAGGGTTGGGGCTGCCTGTAGGGTTGGGGTCACCCACTGGGTTGGGGTCACCCTTAGGGTTGGGGTCACCTGTAGGGTTGGGACCATCTGTAGGTTTGGGGTTACCCATTAGGTTGGGGTCACCCACTGGGTTGGGGTCACCCATTTGGTTGGGGCTACCTGTAGGGTTGAGGTCACCCACTGGGTTGGGGTCACCCTTAGGATTGTGGCCACACATAGGGCTGGGGTCACACACTGGGTGGGGTCACCCATTGGGTTGGGGCCACCTGTAGGGTTGGGGTCACCCACAGGATTGGGGTTACCCATTGGGTTGGGGTCACCCACTGGGTTGGGGCCACCTGTAGGGTTGCGGTCAACCATAGGGTTGGGTCACCCACAGGATTGGGGCCACCTGTAGGGTTGGGGGTCACCCATAGGGTTGGGGTCACCCATAGGGTTGGGTCACCCATAGGGTTGGGGCCACCTGTAGGGTTGGGGGTCACACATAGGGTTGGGGTCACCCATAGGTTTGGGGTCACCCATTGGGTTGGGGTCACCCACTGGATTGGGGCCACCTGTAGGGTTGGGGGTCACACATAGGGTTGGGGTCACCCATAGGTATGGGGTCACCCATAGTGTTGGCACCGATGTCACATCACCAGCACCCAAACCCCACTGCCCACCTTCACCCCCCGCTCACCCAACTCACAGCAGGAGATGGGATCTCTTATCTGGGGAATGGGGGGGGGGTGCCCTTTGGGTTTTTGGGGGGGCATTCGCAGCCACCGCTGTGGGTTTGTCCCCGGTAATGGGATCTGTGGAGCCGCAGCGTTTCTCCTTTCGAGTCTTTCGAGTGGGTCACGGGGGGGGGGGTGGGGGGGCTGGAGGGGGGGTTGGGGGGGAGGAAGGAAGCGTGCAGCCCGGCTGCCAGCCGCATGATTTGGCTTTGCTTGCTCTGCTGCTGCAGGTGCTTAATTGTGGCATAAAAAGTTCCTGGCGGCGTTACGGTCAGAAATTCCTGAACGACCCCCCCCATCCCCCCCCCCCCCCCTCCCCATCCCGTTTCACCCCCCCTTCCCCCCCCCCCCCCCCCCCCCCCCCCCCCCCCCCCCCCCCCCCCGATAAGGTTCTGTGCAAAAAACAAAAGCACAATTGTGACTTCCAGGCGGCCGTGAGCTCCCAACCTCCTCCTCGGCAGGAGGCGCCGAGTGGGGCCAGCGGGGCTGGGGGGGCCCATGGATGGAACCCCATAGAGGTCCCGGAGCTGTGGGGTGTGGGGAGGAGCCCACCTCGCCTCCCTCTGCATCCCCCTCCAGCTGGAATTAAAGCTGTTCCCTTTTAAGCCTCTTGAATTGATCCCATCTGCTCTGGCATCGCCGCTGCTCCCGTGCGGACTGCTCTGACCCCACAGGCAGTAGGGCTGACCCCACTTCTCTTTCTTTCCCCTATTTCCTCTCCCAGAAGGGACTGAAGAACCCCTCTGGGTGTTTGGGATGTGTGCGGATGCTGCTCCAGCACTGCCTTCCCCTATAACCCTATGGGCTCTGTAGGGCTGGGAATCAGCACCGCTATAACCCTACAGAGTCCTGGTGCTCCCCAATGGGGGATCAGTGCCCCTGTGACCCTATGGGATCTGTAAGGCTGGGGATCAGCACTGCTATAACCCTACATAGTCCTGGTGCTCCCCAGTCAAAGATCAGTGCTCCTATAACCCCATGGGCTCTGTAGGGCTGGGGATCAGCACCCTTATAACCCTATGGGCTCTGTAGGGCTGGGGATCAGCACCCTTATAACCCTATGGGCTCTGTAGGATTGGGGATCAGCACCCCTCTAACCCTATGGGCTCTGTAGGGCTGCAGATCAGCACCCCTATAACCCTATGGGCTCTGTAGGGCTGCAGATCAGCACTCCTACAACCCTATGGGCTCTGTAGGGCTGGGGATCAGCACCCCTATAACGCTATGGGCTCTGTAGGGCTGGAGATCAGCACCCTTATAACCCTATGGGCTCTGTAGGGCTGCAGATCAGAACCCCTCTATCCCTATGGGCTCTGTAGGGCTGCAGATCAGCACTCCTGCAACCCTATTGGCTCTGTGGGGCTGGGGATCAGTACCCCTATAACCCTATGGGTTCTGAAGGGCTGGGGATCAGCACCCCTATAACCCTATTGGCTCTGTAGGGCTGGGGATCAGCACCCCTCTATCCCTATGGGCTCTGTAGGGCTGCAGATCAGAACCCCTCTATCCCTATGGGCTCTGTAGGGCTGCAGATCAGCACTCCTACAACCCTATGGGCTCTGTGGGGCTGGGGATCAGCACCCCTATAACCCTATGGGTTCTGAAGGGCTGGGGATCAGCACCCCTCTAACCCTATTGGCTCTGTAGGACTGGGGATCAGCACGCCTGTAACCCTATGGGCTCTGTAGGGCTGCAGATCAGCACTCCTACAACCCTATGGGCTCTGTAGGGCTGCAGATCAGCACTCCTACAACCCTATGGGCTCTGTAGGGCTGAGGATCAGCACCCTGATTTGCACCGCCCTGCAATAGGGCCCAACCATTTCCCTTTGCTGCAGGCAGCACCCAGCCCAGCTCTGCCCTCCTGCAGCAGAGTGGCACGCGTTGCACGGGAGCAAAGAGCAAAGCACGGCGGTGCAGGGGGGGTTGCACAGTACTTACAGGCTGCGTGCCAACGCGGTCATTGTCACCGTGGGGCTGCCCTTCCCTTTGGGGTCCATCTCGTGCTCTGGGCAGCGCCTGCGAGGAGAGGAGAGGTGGGCTGAGTGAATCCATTCACCTCCTGCACGCTGTCACCCCCCCCCCCCCACACCACCCCAAGGCTGGAAACCGTGGCACAGTGCTACGGCCAAGGAGGGGGATGCTGCGGGGAGGAGGGAGGGGGTCTCTCACCCAAAACATCTCTGTTGCTGCCCCTACATCCCAACACCCGGAGCAAAGCCGAGCTGTGGCCAAGGAGTGCAGGGCTGAGCCTCCCCAGGGCAGAGGTGGGGTGAGGCTGAGCTTTGCTCCTGGCACACGGAGCAGGAAACGCCGCTGCGCTGCCAGATTGGAATCACTGCTGGAATCAGCCCCGCTCGCAGAGCCCCAACCCTGCAGCTTGTGGCTATAGGGCTCTGCTTGCCCGAAGGGAACGCTCCGAGGATCTCCAGCCCCGTGCACACCCCTTGCTGGCCAGGGGAAAGGGCTAAAATGAGCAAAAAGAGCATTTCTGCAAATGGAATCCCCCGTCCCGCCAAGCTGGGGGTTCCCTGGAATTAACCCCCCGTGTCCAGGCTGTACGGCCCATCTGGATCCCATCTCCCAGCCACACCACACCCCGTGGGTTGGAGCTCATCCCACCACAGTGCTGCAGGATTTCAGGGCTTCGCCGCGTGGTTTATACATATTTAAACCCAGAAGGATTGCTGCCCTCCAGGGAAAGCCTTATGCAACCCCCAAACCTCCCCTTTCACCCCAGCCCGGAGCTGGTGGGGCTCTCCGGGTGCATGTTTTGCAACCAGGAAGCAAAGCAAGGCAATATGCAAGGTCCTGCTGCAGGATTTTTGCACCCCATAGCGGTGGGGCGTTGCCTGATGGCTGTAGGTGCTGCTGCATGGATTTTGCACCCCATAGCTGGGAGGTATTGTTGATGTGCCCCGTCCTGCTGCCTCCCACTGCCTCAAATCTGTGGGTATTTATAGGCACAGCTTTTTGTGCAGCACTCAGCCCCCCTCCCAGCATTAGGAGCCGCTGACGCCTCGTGCAGAAGCTGTTAAGAGCTTCTATTTGGGGAAAGCTCCCCTTCTCACAACACGTCCTGTGGCTTCTCTGCTTCCCATTCCTCCTCACACAGTGCAAAATAAACCAGCGAGTCACCAACAAAACACCCCCCCCCAACAGCCTCGGGGAGTCCGTTTTTGAGGTGCATTTGGGGGTGTTGCTGAGGTTTGCAGGGGGTGAAACCCAGCAAGAAGGGGTGAACTGGGATCCCATATCCCGTCCCAACTCCACTGCAGCAACATGTGTTGGTTACATCCCGAACGCACCCCTAGGAGCGCGGCTCAGGGCCCGGGGGGCTGCACATTTACACATTAAAAACAAATAGAAGAAAATCAGAAAGGAAGAAGCCTGTTCCTAAGCAACAGTCTCCGGTAGAGATGGAGACCATGAGGAGGAAACCATGAGATGGAGACTGTGAGGTGGAAACCATGAGATGGAGAACATAGGATGGAGGCCATAAAATGGAGACCATGGGATGAAGGCCATAAAATGTAGACCATGAGATGGAGACCATAAGATGGAGACCCTCTTATGGAGACTATGAGATGGAGACCATAAGATGGAGACCATAAAATGGAGACCACAAAATGGAGACCATGTGATGGACACCATGAGATGGAGGCCATAAAATGGAGACCATAAGATGAAGACCCTCTTATAGAGACCATGAGATGGACACCATAAGATGGAGACCACAAAATGGAGACCATGAGATGGAGACCATAAAATGGAGACCACAAAATGGAGACCACAAAATGGAGACCATAAAATGGAGACCACAAAATGGAGAACATGAGATGGAGACCACAAAATGGAGACCATGAGATGGAGACCATAAAATGGAGACCATGAGATGGAAACCATAGGATGGAGACCATAAAATGGAGACCATGAGATGGACACCATAAAATGGAGACCACAAAATGGAGACCATAAAATGGAGACCATAAAATGGAGACCATGAGATGGACACCAAAAAGTGGAGGCCATAAAATGGAGACCATGAGATGGAGACCACAAAATGGAGACCACAAAATGGAGACCATGAGATGGAGACCATAAAATGGAGACCATGAGATGGAGACCACAAAATGGAGACCACAAAATGGAAACCATAAAATGGAGACCATGGGATGGAGACCATGAGAGGGAGGCCATAAGATGAAGACCCTCTTATGGAGACCATGAGATGGAAACCATAGGATGGAGACCATAAAATGGAGACCATGAGATGGACACCATAAGATGGAGACCACAAAATGGAGACCATGAGATGGAGACCATAAAATGGAGACCATGAGATGGACACCAAAAAGTGGAGGCCATAAAATGGAGACCATGAGATGGAGACCACAAAATGGAGACCATGGGATGGACACCATGGGATGGAGACCATGAGATGAAGATGGAGACCGTAGGATGGGGAAAAGAGGCGCTACAAAGCGGAGCACAGCAAACTCCTGGGGTCGCAGAGCCCCACAGCAGGGATGCAGGAGAGCGGGGAGACTCCAAACCCACCCACCACCTCTTCCCCCCCCCGCAGCCCACCCACCCATCTCCAACCCCTCTGTGCCATCCCCAAAGAAACGGGAGAACACCCATTGGGTTGGCCAAGACTCATCGCCCCTATTGGAACCAAGCTTGGACGGACAGGCAGACGGACGGGTGGACAGACGGAGAGACGGACGGGTGGACAGACAGACGGACGGGTGGACAGACAGACGGATGGGTGGACAGATAGACAGACGGGCAGACAGACGGACAGCGGTTACCTGTGTGTGTCCGGGCGCTGGCGGCTGTGCCCGGGCTCTCCCAGCAGCGAGCTGCCCCGTCCCGATAGGGATCATTTTTATACTCTCACCCATGTGACCCCAACGAATGCCCCAGGGATGAGGTTTTTTTTCTGCACTGACACAACCGGAGGGGCCGGAGCTCAAAACAAACCTGTTGGACCACAATCCGTGCTCAGCACCAGGCAGGAATTTTCCACTCTCTGGGTGTGCCGGTGCACGGTGCACGCCAGGACCTGTGCTTGCACGGCTCCCTGTAAGGCAAAGCAGAGAGAAAAATGCAAACTTTCCCATTCCCCAACACTTCTCGTGGTTGCTCGACCTCATTCCTAAACTTCTGTGCTGGAGTTGGAGAGCACAGGTGGAGAAATGCATGGAGGAATGTGTTGGAGACATGGAGTAGACAGAAGTTTTGCACTGCACGTGCCATTCCTGCAAAGTGCATGCTCTTTTTGCACAAAGTACACGCCATGTCTGCAAAGTGCATGCTCCTCCTGCAAAGTGCATGCTCCTCCTGCAAAGTGCATGCCCCTTCTGCAAAGTGCATGCCATTTCTGCAAAGGCAGCACAGCAGATGGTGCTCAGAGTGAGAGATGTGGGCAACCCTTTGCCCCCCGAGCTCTCCCTGCAGCCTTTGTGCCCCAATCCAAGGGTGTGGATGGGGGTGATGGTGGTGTTGATGGTGCAGCGCTGGGCAGAAGGGAGGCATGGACCCGGCTGGGGTGTGACAAATGCCCAAGGGTGACAGGATGGGAATGGAAAGGGTGAGCTTGGGAGAAGTGTTGGTGAGTCAATGGGAACCACAGGAGCGGGGAAATGACCACAGCCAGCGGGGCTGAGTCAGTGAGACCAGCTGGTGAGTCAATGGGAAAGCAGGGGGCTAATGGAGCGACGGGCTGCAGGTGTGTGTGGGGCACACAGAGGGGCAGGAGGAGGGGATAGGGGTGACCCAGCATGGAGTTTTGCACTCTTGGAGTGCTGCTGGGTCACTGAGCCCTGCGTGGGGCTGGATAATGTGAGATCTGTAGGGTTTGCTCGTGTCCCAGCTATTCTGGGGTTGGTTCTGTGGGGTTCACAGCCTCTGCAAGCTACCCCAGGTGGTGCTGTGCTGGCACAGCCCCAGGGTCGGTGCTGCCAAGGGGCCGGGCAGCGGGGCTGGGGCTGTGCCAGGCTCTGGGAGCGGACACACAGCGGGACACAGAGCGGTAGGTGGGAGGACAGGGGGGTTTGGGGCACCAGGAGGCTTTCCATCGTGTGTTGGGGGGCAGGAACAGGGGTTCTGTGCCCCCTGATAGCAGTACATGGGGGTCACCGTGGGTTAATGGTGCTGAGTGCCTGGCGCTGTGCTGGAAGGGGTTGGGGTGGGTTCATGGCAGTACCCATCGGGTCCAGCAGTGTGGATATGGGTGGGGATGGCAGTGGGTTTGGGGGCTGCCTGCTGAGGAGGGAGCAAAAGGTTGGAAAGGGGGGAGCTGGGAAGAGCTGGGGGGCTCCCAGCAGGATGCTGGGTACCCAGCACTGGTTTGGGGGACGTCCTGGAGTGTTTCCCTATGGAAGACCCATAGCTGTGCCCATCAAACCAAGGTGAACCCTAACAGCAGCCAGGTTAAACCTGTGTTGGGTTGAGCCAATTCGGTGCAGTTTGAGTCTATTGATGCAAAGGTTAATTGCGTCTCTGCTGGGGGGTTGGGACCCCTGTAACTTATCTGCTCGCAGATAAGATGGCTCCAACCCCACATCCAGGCTGTGCTCCCCTTCTCTTTGGGCCACAGAGAGCATACGAGCCGGGGGGCTGAAGAGCTGCACGCTGCTGGAGCTGAAATGGGGATATTTATAGCCGTCCCTGCCTGGCTGCCCTAAATTCCATGCAGGTCCCTGTGCATGGGGAGCAGAGACCTCCCCCCCCCCCTCCAAGCCCTGAGCCATTGGGAGGGTTCCCTCCCCCCCCCTTCCCGGCTGAGTCAGGGTTGCTCCTTCCTCCCCCCATTAGCCTCAGGGCTTTCCCACGAGCATCACCCAGCAGCCAAGCTCAGCGCTGCGTGTTTGGGTTTACTGTCATCCCTTCAGGGCTGTAATCACCATTAGGGCACCCACGAGGCATTAGGGCACGCCTCCCCTTCCTGCAAGGGTGCAGCGCCGAAGAGAAGTGCGGGGAGGGCAGAGGGGTGAAAACACTCAGCTGGGGACAGGTGACACCTCGGTGGCCCACGCAAAGTCCCCGAGGAGTGTGGGTGGGAACCACACCTGAGGGTTGCACAGTACATGTATATATATATCGCTGGCGTGCTGCTTAAAGCAGCAATTTTCCCTTCATCCTGAGTGCAAAAGGCTGAGCCCGAAGCGCAGAGCTGCGCCAGGTGGGTTGCAGCAGAACGCAGCGTGCAAGTGGTGGTGCAAGCTGGTTGCACGAGGATCCACGCTGGCGGTGCAGCTGCAGAGCTGCTGGTGCAGGGGAACGAGCTCCTGCCTTGCGACTGCCAAATGCATGCACTTAATATAGGTCAAATGCAAACGTTCTTCCCGAAATAGAAGCCCTCTTCCCCGGGAAGAGCTGCAGCTCGGTGCAGTCACAAGGGCTCTGCCAGGTGCGGCTGTGCAGTGCTGCAAAGGGAGCTGGTGTGCAAGCGTGGGGCTGCTGCCACCAAGGTCACCTCCTCAGCTATGCAAACAAAGCTGTGCGTGGTGCATCCTCCCCAAAATGTGCTTTGGCTTCTGGAGAAGGGGCGAGCATGCTTGTGCTCTGGATGGGGTGCAGAGGTGGGTGACCCCCTCCTCAAGCCGTGCGTCTTGCTTGCAAAACCCACTGTGAAAGCGGTGCTGGCTTGTGCATTGTGCAAGTGGGCCGGGATGAGCGGCCGTGCACGGGCTTGGAGCAGCGAGGGGTGCTGCAGGGATGCAATGTGCTCCTGCTGCAGAGCTGAGGCCGTGCAATGGGAGCAGCGCTGCAGCTCCACGGGCTGAGCTCAGGATGTGGGGCTGCACCCCCTGGCTGTGCTCCTGCGATGCTCTGCTAAGGCAGAAGCGCTGCCGCAGAGCTGCTGCGGGTGCGCTCTGCTGCTCGGTTGGCACTGCACTGTGCCCTCTCAGGACGCACAGAGCACAGCAAACTGCTTGCAACTTCAGAGCACAAAAACCATCGTGCATCCACCCCGTGATCCCATAAAGATTCCTGTGAAGGCTGCAGTGACCCAAACCACGGGTTCAGCTGTTGAACTCTCTCAGGGGAGCTGTTCTACCATTGGAAACCCTAAACCTGCCCCCTAACCCTTACATGGAGCCTTTGTGCTGCACACGAAGCACTGCAAAGTGGGTCGGTGGGAGCAAAGCGGGGGCAACCCTACGGCCACGCCTGTGGGGCTGGAAGTGGGGCTGTTGGCTGTGGGCAGCCCTTAGGAAGAGAGATAAGACGTGCAGTGTGGGCAGGGCACAGCCGAGGTGCTCCGGGGGCCAGGATGTGGCTTTCTGCTTCCTCTGATTGCCATGAAAAGGGCTGAAAAAGGATCTTCCTGCACCATGGAGGGGATTTCCCCATTTCTGCCATGGCTTCTGCTCCATGCGGTCCCGCTGAGCGGGGGCACCAATGTGTTTCTGACCATAGGAATCGGAGCTGCTCCCGTTGTCACCGATGTCCTCCGTGGGGAAACTGAGGCAGAAGTCCGGCCCAGCTCTTCCTCTTCAGTGCTCACTGAAGTGCTTTTCAAGGCCTTGCTGGGCGTGCAAGGAGCAGCGCTCATTGCACAAGCAAGCTTTCGCTCACACCGCACAGCAACCTTTGCACAAGCATCAGAGCAAAGCCTCGGCGAGATAGGGCTTCCATCAACACCATTGCATGGGACGAAGCAGCCCCGTGGGGTGCAGGCAGGGGGTGCAGCCTGCAGAGCCGCGTGCCGCCGGCTTCCCAGCAGCAGGAAGGACGGCATTCCTGGCACCCCGCGCTGCTGAGTCAGGAGCTGCAATGTGCAACACGCACACATCCTGGTGCTGTTGCTCAGGGCCCGACCCGGCGCGTGCTTTCCCACGGAGGAGGATGGATGCACCGAGGGGTGGCTGCGTGGTGCAAACTGCTGGCACGTGTTGGCTCCTTGCCGCCGGGGCCCGGCGCGTGCCGATGGCACCGCGAGCGTTCTGCTGGCCCCGCGGTCTCGTGGGAGCTGCTCTGACACCGTGGCGTCCCCGTGTGTTTTATTGCCTGCTGACATAGGGCTGTTCCGTGGGGGCTTCCTGCTGGCTCTGCAGCTCCCGTGCTGGAGAAATGGGATCTCTGTAATTACTCTGCAAATAGCTTCGTAGAGAGAAAGCCGCGTTTATCTGCTGCGAGAGGTTGCTGCTCCCCCGGGGTGTTTTGCAGAGCATCCCTGGAGAGCTCTCTGCTCCTCAGCCATCAGCAAACCCTTTTCTGCTGATGCTGCTCTGTGCTGAGGCTCTGAGGAGGGCTCTCTGCCCCCCCGGCTGATGAATGCCCATATGGACGCCCCTATCCGGGCTGCTCGGGGTGCATCCCGCCCGACTTGTGCTGACCTTTGGGTTTCCCCACGGAAGGATGCAGCGACCGACCAGTTTGCAACGAAGCAGCACTGCTCCTCATGCCCTGAGCTGCAGCAGCGCTGACTTTATGGTTCTCCAGGTGAAATGCCAAAATCTGATGCTCGGCCGCCGTGAGTCTCCCTTCCAACCGAAGCCCTCTGCATCCCTCTGTCTGTGCCTGCAGCAATCCAGGCCAGAGCTGCAGAGCAGACGTTTGTCCTGCTTTCCTCTTGCAGCCATTGGCCCCTGAACCTCCAGATCATTCCCCATCCATTATTGCTTCTAATTAGTTGAGCCCGGTGCTTTTTGTCTGTCCGTAATGATGGCGGTGCTGCACTCGTGCTCGCTTCATTATGTAATGGCAGTGTGTTGTAATCCCAGCTCCCAGCTGACAGTGGGTTTGTGTTTATTACGCCTCATCCCAAACGATTTGGGCAATGGGGAAAGTTGGGTCACATCCTTTTCATTGGGCCGGGGAGGGCTCGGGGATTTCGGGTCAGGTGAAGGCGATGTGGGTACGGTCATCATAGGGTTGGGGTTGGAACCCACTGCTGGTTTCTGTGATGCTTTGGGGGGGTCTTTATGGGATGAGCTGCCCCTTCCTATGCTGTCCCACCCCCCGATTCCAACCCCTGCATCCCTCCCATCTCCACGGTAACCACGGAGCTGCTGCTCCATCCCCGGTGCGTACGGGTGAGTGCTGGGCTGTGGGGTCCTTGGGGATGCTGTGGGGCCATGGGGAAGGGCTGTGGGGGTGCAGACCCCCTAACCTGGCCCTCCCCGAGCTCAGGGTGGGCCACGGCCAAGCCTCATCGTAGGAGGGGCACCGGGGGCTCTGTCCCTTCCCTGTGACACAGTGGTGGCAGCCTCCAGGTGGGGGTGACAGTGGGTTCCTGTGCACGGGGTCCCCGGCACAGCCCATGTTGGGCATCCTTGATGTAGAACTGGTAGAGATTACAAAAATAGCTCATAGGGGAGCAAGGGGGGACTGAGCTGAACCACAGAGTGGCTCCGGGTCCCGGTGGGACAGACCGTGTCCTTTGCTTGGTCCCCACAGGGCAGCATGGGGCTGCTGGCTGCGGTGCTGCTGGCTGCTCTCCTGCCTGGGATTGCTGCCCGGGGGGCTCAGGCGCTGTGGCCGGATGAACCCTCACACACCTGCTCCTTCCAGAGCCTCAGTGGCAAGGACAGCGAGTTCTGCAGGTGAGCAATCCCCTTCCAAAGCACCTCCCCCAGCCCATGGGAGGGCCGTTTCCAGCGTCCCATCCCCATCCCCAGGGCTATCAATGCTGTCTTCCCACCAGCGGGAATCTGGTCGCATGGGACGAGGGGGCTGGGAGGAGTGCTGCGTGTCCCCCCTCCTTTGGGGGTTTCTGAGTTACGAACTTCACTTTTGCTGCCTCCAAAGTGCTCCGAAACGCCTCGCAAAATGGGATGTGACTGATGTAGAAGGTTGTGGATGGTTGCAAACAGAGTGGAAGCGCCTTGCTTTGGATTCCTGGCCCCTGTAGGGTCAGCCCCACGCTGCTTGGCAGCCCTTGGGGATGCAGATTTAAGAGCCCCTCCTGCCGGGGCCTCGGGGCAATCTGTTCCTGAGCTGTATGGGGAAGGGAAATAGTTCCAAGTCTGAGCTGGGGATATCTGACCCCTTATTGCACTGTCTGTGCCCCAAACCCACCTGAAGCTCAGCTCTGCTTTCATACCACGGGAGGGAGAAGCAGCTCAGAGCCCAATGGGGAGCAGGGGATGGCTTTGCTCCCTGCCTTCAATCTTTGAGTCCAGCCGTATGGGCCGCGATTTTAAGACATTGGAAGCTCCTGGGAGCAACCTGAGCCGTCGTGAGTGTTCAAAGCTGTCTTACTGCTGCTTGGGGGGGATGAGGAAAAGAGGCAGACCCCATGCTTAGAGCATGGGAGGCTGCACGGCATGCTGTCCGTGGTGGCTCATTGCATCCTACATCTCCTGCCCCACTCTGAACCCCACCCCCTGCACGGCGCTCTCCCACCTGACCCATTCCCTCCCCTTTTTCTCTCCCCAGAGGCAACTTAGAAGTCATCTACCCGGAGCTGGGCGACGTGGGCTGCACCTACATCCCCAGTTGCCACCAGTCCCGTTGGCGCATCAGCAGGGAGTGGGGCAGCCCCCGGGTCCGCTACCCGCGGGCCAACAAGGTGAGCGCCGTGTGGGTCCCAGCATTGCCCCCCTGTAATGCTATCACTGCTCGGGCTGTGCTTGCTGCTTTTTATTATTCACGTTTTGCATGAAATTGGGATGATTTTATGCTTATTCCCAACTCCTCTCCGTCGCTTCGGTGTTCGGGGTTTGAGGCTGAGCCATTGGCAAACCCGCTCTATTTTGTTGATGGCAGCAGAGAAAGAACAGTAAATACATAAATATTTGCCAGCTTTTTGAACACAGAGGCGGCTCTGGTTGGGCGTTTCCGTTCCCACACACCCGGGTTAAGGAGGGCAGCGAGTTGGGGCCGATGCTGCCGTCGACGCGTCCCAATGGGGCGGAGGGAGCGATGCGAAGCGCTGCCGTTGCATTCGAGCGATGCCAGCAGATGGCACCATTGAACTTCGAGCTGAGTGCTGTCGGGGTGGGCACCCCTGGGCGCTGCACCCCGCATTGGGGAGGGGACCACCGCCCGACTCTGTGTGCTACGATAGGGTTGTCTTCTTGGGGTCACCCGCTTGGAGACCCCAATGGGGTGGCAACCTGAGGGTTGGCGGCATCGTCTTGCTGAGGTTCATCCCCAAGTTGGTGTCCCAGCGTGCTCTGTTGGCATCCCGGCAGCTGCTCCAACAGCTGTAGGGGATATGGAACTCACTGCGCATCTCCGAGCGACAGGAATCAGTTCTTCCATCTGCTTCATCGGCATCCGAAAAGTCTCTGCCCAAAGCTGATAGATAGCATGGAACGGAGCGTAACTTTTTCTTAAGGATGTCTGATCACTCAAAGAAAATGAAAATGGAAAGGAAGGGAGGAAGGGAGGAAGGAAGAAAGAGAGAAGGAAAGAAAGAAAAAGGCCCAGAACTGGCAGAGGATGCTGCGCACAGAGCCGCCCACCACTTGTGTGCTGCGTTGCGAGAGTTTGGAGCTCGATCCCTTCCAAGCGCATTGCATTTGGGTGTCATCTGAGGACACAGCCCCTGCTTCTTCCTTTGCTTTGCTTTCATTCTGCCTTCCCCCGGCCCAACGCAGCCCCAGCTCGGCGTGTTTTGCACCATGGAGGTGCAATAATTAACGGGGGGTTAATTTGGGGTGAGGGGTTGGGTGGCGTTGCATCATTTCCCACACACCGGTGCTGAAATGCTTTGGGTGAAATGCTTTGGTGTTTCTCTATGAGAACACATACATTGAACACCAAAACGTTTTCCCTGCTCCCAGAGCTGTGAGGATGCTCTCTCCCTCAAAGCACCTCCAGCGTTAATCTCATCCCCCCAAAATTCCACCCAGAAATGGGCAGAACCGAGGCATGACCCCACCACACTGAATCCAAGGCACGCACAAGAGGGTTTTGCTTTTTGTGCCTATGATGGGATTTCCAAGGCCAGAAAACTTGATTTATTTATTTTTTCTGGTGGTTTTTGTTTTAGTTCCAAGGAAGGGAAACCTCGCTTTGCATGTGGTGCTGCTCAGCACTGAGGGTCCTGGTGGGCACTGGATGGGCGTATCGGGGTGGCTGAGCTCGTTTGCTTGCTCCATCAAAATTAGCTGCAGAAAAGCTGGGTTTGGGGTATGAGAACTCGTGTAGGAAGTGTCTGCTTGCCTCAAAATGCTTTGTTTCCTCGAGAAAAACAACCACAAGAATGATTCCCCTGCAGAGCGTGTTTATGTTTTCTGATGGAGAGGACAGGGCTTTGCCCACCCTTAATCTGGGTCACATCTCGCCGTGCTTATCCCCCTGTGCTTCAGTGCTGGTGTAGAGTTGTGGGGCTCAATCACCCTGCATCCGTCCTGCAGGTGGGTGCTGAGGATGCTCACCTCATGCCATGAGCAAAGCAGTGAGCGTGAGCCTTGTTGCTCCATGCCATGCAGTTGGGTCTGAGCGCTGGCCGTGGTCACGAAGCGTCTGTTGGTTGGGGGGCGATGCATCCCAAAGCCCAACATCTGGAGAGACGGGAAATGCGCCCTCCTCGTCCCGCCTCAATATTGCTTCGCTCAACCAAAAATAAATTGGAAAAGAAAATTGGACGTCGCACCAATTTGGGGGCAGGTTTATAAATTCTGCAGCTAAGCAATCCCAATAGAAAATGATAGATCGCCGTAGAGCGCGCGGCCCCGGCCGTGATGTATGGCCGCATTAACCAGAACGCCATATTACATGATTCTCTTTTATTACCACTGTTGGTGGCAGACAGAAAAACAGATTACACTTGAGATCAAATCGATAGGAACTTTATTTACTGGCCTTTTAAAAACATATTTCTGCACTTTATAAAAACATACGGTAGATGCTATTGATAGAAGTTGTCTGCTTGTTAAAAAGCAATTTACCCGCGGCGATGCTTGTAAGTTGCATTTTTACAGTGCTACCTTTTACCTGCTCGTCCAGATCTGTGCTCGTTGCGGTGGTTGATGACTTCCTTAGGTTTATTTGGGGCTCGGTGTGGGGAAGGGCAGGGCAGCATCCTCCTGGAAGAGCGGTGATGGAAATGGAGTTGGGCATAACTTTGTGGTTGGGTGCACTCATCTGGGTTAGCCCAGGTTGGATATTAGGAAGATGTTCTCTGGAGGAGTGGTAGGACGTTGGCATGGGGTGCCCAGGGAGGTGGTGGGATTGCCATCAAGAGCTGTGGGATGTGGCACTGAGGGACATGGTTAGCGGGGGTGGGTTGGGGTTGGGATCTTGGAGGTCTTTTCCAACCATAACGAGCCTATGAACTCTTCCCCCATTGGTCTGAGGTCAAACAAATCCACTCTGTTGGATTCTGAAGGCTCTCAGCATCGTCTCTTTTGGTCATCTTAGAAATAAACCGCTTTTCTCATGGTTCCTACTCCAGCAGAACTTCTGGAACTTGAGTTTTTTGCAGCAACCCTCTTCCCCCTAAGCCTGTCCCATCAGCCTTGCATGTCTGCAAACTTTCTGCAAGCAAAGCTGCAACCCAAGAGATCTCCACCTCTTAGAACTGTGCACTTCCATCGTACCTAATCCTTTAAAAACCCCTTCTATGGCAGAATGAGATGGAAGTCGTGAGCAAAGGGTGATGTGCTCATGGCTACACGCAGCACAACTCCCTGCACAGAGCTGTGCTGCTCTGGGACCAGAGCCGCAGCCACGTCCCTTGCTGTCCCCCTCCTCCTTTTGTGAACATCTGGAGACAGCTCTGATTTATAAGGGTTTCTGTGCTTTAGGGTCCGCAGCCCATTATTCAGAAAATTACTTCTATGGGTAAATTCATTAGCTTTTAACAAAGGGAGGGAGGAGAGGATCTGCTTAATCTCCTGGTGGGGCCGTGCTCTAGTTGTGTCAAGCAGTGATTTGCAGCTGGCTGGGCGAGGGGCTTCGGAGCGGCGCTCAGGTTCGGTTCAACTCTCATTAAAGAAGACGTTTTTAAGCAGAATTTTTCTTGACAGTTTGTGCATCCTCGCTGGCTCGTGGCACCATCTGGGACTGAGGAGCCACCAGCGTTTTTCTCTCAATCCTGTCCGGGCTACTTAAAAAAAAAGACAATGGGCTCGCATTCCTTCCCCGCGCTGTCAGCCAGATATTATGGGATTACCCAAGCCCTCGGTGCCAACCCCTCCCTCCTGCCCTGCTTTGGGTTCCCATGCCCCATGACGGCGCCTGGGCATCCCATCACCCCGACTTCAGAGGGCTGTGCTGCGGTGGGGCAAAGCCTGCGAGCAAGCAGAGTGCCTCTCCGAGCTGGAGGAAAAGCAGAGCTGTGTTGCTCCACGCTGTCCTCCGTTGAGCTGAGCTGCAGATTTCGGGTTGAGGATGCAACCCCTGCTGTGCATCCCCGAGCAAACCTCTGCTCTCCTTCCTCTGTGTTTTGTGGGGTTCTTCAACAGGGCATCCTTGGTGCAGCGGGTGGGTTGGTGCTCAGCGCCCGGCCCCACCATGGGGGACAGCTGGTGCCATGCCACGAGAGTGTCTCTCCATGAATGATCCTGGCAGGAACGTCACTTTGCATCTGGTTCATTACCTACACGTTTGCTGGACGTTTAACCGCCTCGGACAAATAGCGATGGCAAGAACCTCCAGGTCATCAAATCCACGTTCCTCATTGTTTATGTATTGGCATCCGTGCGTGTCTAGGACAGACACTTGTGCCTGTTTCAGCTGCAAAATGTTTGAAGCAGCCGATGATTTTACTTTGATCCCCGTAAACACTATACAGTAATCAAAGTTTAAGCCGCTTTGGATGAAATAATTGCTTAACAATCATATAAGACAAAGTGATTCAACAAATGACAATTAGGACTTGTGATATACAGAACAGATGCATTCAGTGTACCATATTATAATGTGCTAATACAAGATTGACAGCACAATAATAGGAGAGAACAGCCACTCAGCCTATAATTCTAAACCAAATGTGAGGCTGTCCACAGAGCTCAAATCCTAGCAGGCTGTACAATTAGAGGTAAGAAGGCACAAGGTTCACAAAGACTCATTAGCAGGTTGGCTGCTAAATTTCCAAGGGGGGAACGCTCCCACTGCAGCGTTATGCTGTGGGCTGCGGGGAGGAGGGGGCTCGAGGTGATGGTGGTTGGGTGCAATGCGTGGGGCTGCGATGTGTCCCCCGTGATCTCTGCTCTGGTTTTGGGGCTGTGCGGTGGTGTTGAGCGCAGTCCGGCTTTGGGGACCCGGCTCCATCAGATGCTGTTACAGCACAGTGTGGGTGCACGAAGGAGACAACGGTGTTAGGGACTGGATGAAATGAAGGCTGATATGAGCACGGAGCACTGATTGGCATCCCCTATAGGAGTTGGGCGCTTCCCAAGCCCTAAATGATACTGATGGGTGACAGGGGCACCCTTTGGCCCTGTCCATGGTGATTAAGGCGCCCGCTCTTCTCTTTGGGTGAATCGAGTGATGGGGACATGTGCATGTCAATCTGCAAAGGGAGGAAATGCCACCGCAACCCATGGCCCAACGACACGGAGCCACAGAGATCAGCTCTGTGTGTGTTTTCAGCTCTGGTGACAAAACCCACCTCACCTCCCCGTGTGCTTTCCACACGCTGTGTGCGCTTATCCCGCTAAACATATAATTTTGTCATATTTTATTATTAAATAAACACGCCAGAAAATACACTTTTTGCATACGTGGGGGAGGATGGAAAGGTTTGGTAATTAAAACTTCTATCCGTCAGTGCTCAACTCCGGGAGATAATTGTGTTGCTCCCGCAGATGAGTGCTTTGCGTCGGATCTTTCGGGTTGGTGTCAAAGTTGGAGGCTGTGTGTTGCGTTGGAGCACTCTGTGGGGTTGGGGTGGGCACAGCGCAAACAGTGGTCATATTGAGGAGCCAGAAATTCGTTTGTTGCATGGGCACAACCCTACTTTTGCAGGGAACCTTTGGTTTTCCAGCTTGCTCATCCGAAAGCTGCAGGGATGCGTTGGGTGCATGGAAGTGGGTTTGGGGGATCGCAAAGTCAACAGCGTTGCATTTTGAAAGAAGACAAACCCAGGTCAAGTCACGTCTTCTGCTTTTCCCTCCGTTGCGTGGGCGGTGGGGTGACATGAGCAAAGGGGCAGCAAAGCTCTCCCTTCCCTTCATCTTCCCACCCATTTAATTTTTGAGGAGCCCCTCGGGAAGCACTGCCTCAAACCCACAGAGCTGTGCGCCAAAAAAGCCCATCTGGGGCTGCACGTCACCCCCATCAATGGCAGATCAATGAGCTCCGAGGAGCAGTGTCACTTTTATTGAGCCTTCTGCCACCCGGAGGACCCGCCTTGGCTTTTTCAAATGAAATTAGCAGTGCTTTGGGTGGGCGGGAGGGTTTATAACATGAGGCAGGCTCCTGCGGACACTCACGCCTTGGAAATGGGATTTATAGGGGCCTGAAATAATGCTTAACCAAGGGCTGATCTCTGTCTGCGTCAGGTAACTCCGGGCACAAATGTGTACGTCTGCACCGTGCCTTCTCTTGGTGCAGTTTTGGCACCTGAGACTTTTGGTGCCTTTGCGCAGCCATTGGGATGCCCCATTGTGCAGGGATGTCTGCTCTTTGCTGCTATGCCACTCCGGATGCACTACCTGAGCATCATCTCCAGTGTGGGATGGCATCATGGGGCATGCTACCTTCCTGTGGGGCTCTGAGCATCAGCATCCTCCTCAGTCCTTGGAGCTTCTCCTCCCCATTCCCGGAGCGCCTCCTCCCCAGTCCCTGGAGCATCCCATCCCCATTCCCTAGAGCATATCCTCCCCAGTACTCTGAGAATTCCCTCCCCAGTCCTGGAGCATCTCCTCCCCAATCCTTGGAGCATCTCCTTCCCATTCACAGAGCATCTCCTCCCAATCCCTGGAACATCTCCTCCCCAAACCCCAAAGCATCTCCTCCCCATCCTCCCCTGCACAACTTCCCCGGTGCCTCCCTGCCAGCACAGGATCCATCCTCACAGATGAGTAATTCTTCCCAATTTGGGGGCTCTTCCTGCGCTCCCCACCCTGCAGCATCCCCGAGCCCGCCCGCCTGTATCCAGCTGCCAATCTGCGGCGGAGATGCCCCCATCATCCCCGCAGAGGGGATGGGATGGAGGATCTGGGTTATACAAGCTGGGGTTGGGGAAACTATTTTGGATTGTTCCTTCCTGCCTCCAAATTGCAGTTTCGAATGTGACAAGTTACAAAACACTTGAGTCATTTCTCTCGCGCGCTGCCATTCCCCCACAAGGAGCTGTTCGGGTTTGGTTTGTTTTAGAGGGGGAAAAAAAAAAAGAGGGGGGGAAGCCGGCTTCCTGCTCCCCCTCTCCCCCCCCCCTCAGCGTGCAGCCCACACGCAGGGTAACTCTGAAGCTGTTTATGTAAGCTGCTCATGTTCTGCTGAGCTGCAGCGAGAGCTGTTGTCAATTCAGAGGAAAGCCCACGTCTGCCCACGTAGGATCTCCCGAGCAGGGTTGTGTAACGCAGCCAGCGCCGCGCCGGGAGGGATCGGGGCCCCCGTACCTGGGGGTGAAGGAGGGGAACGCTGCATGGGGTGGTGGGAGGTGGGATGGATTCCTATGGGGAGGGGATGCAGCCGTGCCCTGCTCTCTGCTGCCCTTCCTGAGCTGTTGTTGGGGATTGTGGGGTGGACCCGTCTAAATGGCGCGCTTTGGGTGATGGCATGTTTGGGGTAATCGAGTCAGAAGGAGGCTTAAAGCATGTCTGATTCGCATGGTTTTCAAAGCCAAGAGTGCTTTCCTGGTGGGCTGTGCTGGACTTGAGGCAGCAAGGTCTGCGCAGGTCGGATGGGGATGGTTGCAGCATCCCAAAGCAATCTGCAGTGTGTGCTCTGACAGTCAGCCCTGGAAGGCCTTTCCCAACCCTGTGTGGCCATTCCCAATTCTGCGTGTCCATCCCAACCCTATGTATTCATCTCAACCTTATGTGTCCATTCCCAACCTTCCATGTCCATTTCCAACCCTACACATCCATCCCAATCTTATACGTCCATTCCCAACCATACATGTCCATCCCAACCCTATACATCTATCCCAACCTCACGTGTCCATTCCCAACTCTACGTGTCCATCCCAACCCTGCATGTCCATTCCCAGTGCTACACATCCATCCCAATCTTATGCATCCATTCCCAACCCTACACATCCCTCCCAACCCTACATGTCCATCTCAACCCTACCTGTCCATTGCCAACCCTACTCATCCATCCCAACCCTATGTGCTGGGATGCCTGTGCCCCAAGCAACACCATGTTCTGAGTTCATTGGGATGAACTCAGTGTCCTGATGTTGGTTGGCTCCACACCACGCCAATATGCCCCACTTCATGCCCCTTTTTGCCCCAGATCCAACAAGCCAACACAACCCCGGCTCACAGCATCCGCTCCAGGGGATGCCCACCGCTGCCACCTCCCTCATCTGTGCCACCAACACCGTTAAAGCCCAAATTTCTTGCAGCACCCGCTGCCGAAAGACCCACGATCCTCTTGCACGGGGCGGGGAACGCCGCATTATCATTTCAATGCCTCTTTACATAAATAGTGAAAAAGAAGAAAAGCCGATGGCTCGCGTTTGCTCTCAGCCTCTGAGAAATGCTATCTCAGTGATCGGGTTTTAGTCCTTTGCAGCATTCCATTTTTATACATATTTATTCATGCAGAACAGAGACGCCGAGCGCGTCGCCCTGCCGCGGGGCTGAGGGATGCGCTGCTATACATAAGAATGCACCTTCATTTACATCCTCCCTACTTCCCCACAATTGAACTGTGTGCAGCTGGGTTATTTTTATTCCTTATGTGTGTTTTCTTAAAGGTGGGGGAAGAAGAGGGGGAAAAAAAAAAAAACAACCCACCTCTAAATGCACTTTTTTAAAAGAAAAAAAAAAGAAGAAACTTCCATTAAAAATTCCCTCCTGAATGTTTCTGAGCCGTAGACATGAGACGCATCGGTGAGGGGAGAGAGGATGAGGGGGAGGAATGCGTTTTGGGGCAAAGAGTAAGTTTATAACTATTTTTCTCTTAACTGGAGCAGTTAGCCGCGGCGCGAGCCATTCATCTCCTGATTTAATAACTCACTCTCCCGGCACGGAGATGGGGTATTACAGTCCTGGATATTGCTTTTCTTGGTATCAAGTATCAAAGATGAATCCGCATTTTCTAATAAAACACATTTTCATTGTAATTGAAATAATAATTTTCTGCTCCTTCTTTTTTTCCCTTTATTTTGGGTTCTAGAGCTCTCCTTCCCCCGTGCCCCCATTCCTGCCCTGGCAATTATTTTTTTCCCCAAAAGAAGTGAAGGTTTTGGTGCTGGCAGTGGGGTGAAGTGAGGCTGATTCCCTCTTCACCCATATTATATATCAAATGTTATATGCTATATATATCATATTTTGTGGGGTTAATGTTCTTAAAAACTTCTCTGCACCTGTCCATCCCTTAACTCGTGCTACATGGACCCGGCTGCTATTTTGGGGACATATATGGGTGAAGGGGACCCTTATGGTGATGGGGATCCATACGGTGATGGGCACCCATGTAGTGATATCCATATGGTGACGGAGACCCATATGGCGATGGGGACCCATATGGCAATGTGGGCCCGTATGGTTATAGGGATCCATATGGTGATGGGGACCCATATGATGATGGGAACCCATACGGTGATGGGCATCTGGATGGCAATGGTGACCCATATGGCGATGGAGACCCATACAGTGATGGGGATTCATATGGCAATGGAGACCCACATGGTGATGAGGACCCGTATGGTTGTAGGTACCCATATGGTTGTAGGGACCCATACAGCAATGGGGACCCGTAGGGTGAAGGGGCCCCATACAGTGATGGAGACCCACATGGCGATGTGGCCCCATGCGATTATAAGGAACCCTATGGTGATGGTTGCTTCCCCGTGGCTGCGGTTTTTCCATCAAAGATCCAGAGTTTGGAGGAGCAATGCTGGGATATTTCCTGGTGCAATGCGCTGCTGTTGTGCTTTGCACGTCCATCTCAGCCCTGGGACACACCAGGAGGGAACGGCGCAATTAAAACCCCACCGACACGTGCGAAAAGTGACAGCCTCCCAACAGCGCATGGAATCGGGATGAAAGGCGAACGCCAGCTCTGGCACAACCCTAGGAAAGGATCCATCAGCTCACCGCATCGTCCTGGGATTTCAAACCACGCCAATGAAATTTGGCCGCTTCATTTCATTCTCTGTCAATCAGCGTCGCTGCTACCGAGGCTTCCTCCCCGTTTTAGATCCCGCGGTTCTGTTGGCGCTGCCCAGAGCTCGCTGTATCCTAGCCAGGCAGCCCTCATCGCCGAGCGATTAAATCATCATCAAAACGGAGAGACGGCGCTTCTCAGACATCATAGTGAAAAAAGAGGGGGGTGGCTCCAGGTCTGCTTCCATCCCGGCTCCGGCAGTGCGTTCCCGAGCTCTTCTCCGGCTTCACACAGCGCTTTGGGTTTCCTATGGGATTTGTTGGGGTTTTGGTGCTGCCTCCCCGCCGGTAAAATCTAGTGCTTTAATAACAGAGCTGCAAAGAGGGACGGGGAGGATAATTGTGCCACTGGGGGTTGCGACGTGCGGCGTTCCCTGCCCCGGATTTGGCCCTTTGTAGATTGGAAGTGCGTCAGCACCGTGTCTCCAGCTCAAAGGAGCCCACGTTGGGCTCAGATCCCGGTTCGGGGTGTGAAGGTGAACCCCCAGGGGCCATGGGGTGATGGGGACAGGGATTGTTTGTATGGGAAAACGGCATAAAAAATAAGTTGTCTGTTCTCACACGGCGGCCAAGTGGGGCAGCAAAGGGCCGGGCGAGCGAAAGCTTTTTAATTTCAGAAATGTCACTGAGTCACGAATGAGTCATAATTATAATGGGAGACATTTCCAACCCGGTGCATGACTCGGAGATGTCTTCCAGGGATGTGAGAGCTGTTTGTAACGGCCCGGCCGTGCCCGGAGAGGTGACGGGGGGACGCGTTAATGCCCCCATTGGGTGGCAGGTGTCTATTAGTGGGGCTCCTGCCCCTGTCCGTGGTGCTGGGCAGAGTGCCATGGGGGCGGCTGGGGGAGCCCCGAGCATCGCCGCTCCTCCTTCTCCTCCTCCTCCAACGCATTTCTACTGCTCACATCAGTGCTCAGCCCCAATTCATTAAGCAGAACGGGTAGGAGCTAAATTAAAGAGCCAGTCCAACCAGTTTGGGGCTCCCATGCCAAGCGGGTCCCTAGCGTCAGGGAGAAATCCGCCCTCACCCGATCGGCGTGAAATATTCCTGAGCCGCGAACGCCTTGGACTGATTTGCTTTTCCATAAATAAACTTGTTGGGAGATATTTGGAGAAGGGCCCTAAGCGGCGGAGCTTGGAGCGGCTCCCAAAAATGCGCCGCTGTTTGGGCTCGAGGGGCGGCTTTGGGATTGCTTTGAGCTCACTTTTGGTGTGAGTGTGGGGATCTGCCTCTAATGGGCTCCCCAAACCCCCCATACGTCCAAAGGGCTGCTCCAATGGGGTGGCACAGCTTGGGCGCTGGTTGTGGGATCATATAGGGGCTGATGTAGGGGTATTGGCTGTGGGGTCATATAGGGCTGACATAAGGGCATTTTCGGGAGTGACTGCTTTGGGGTATTTCCGAAGGTGGTGGTCTACCATGTTGCTTGGGTTGGTAGCATGGATGCTCGGTGTTTGAGCTGCTTGCAAGAAGCAGAGTGAACCGTTTGCTGTGGTGCATGCACGGTGCCCCTCGCCCAACCACAGCAAGACGAGTTGCTCCCCAATGGGGAAAAAAAGAACAGAAAGTGGTGGAATCATAGGAAATTGTATTTCTTTATTTCCAACTGGGGAAATGGAGCAGGAGAGCCGCGAGGCTGCTTGCAGCTCTGCAGGGAGGTGAGGATCCATCCCCTCTCCTCCCGCAGGGACCGAGCGCTCCGTGCTCGTCCGCCACGCGCTGATGGCTTGTGACAAGGACAGGATTGCTCCTTTGGTGAGCGCACATGCTCCCGAAAACCCTCACGGTCCCTCACCCTCCGCTTCCCCTTCTTCTCCATCAATTTCCAGCCTTGCGCCAAGCGCGGACACGGGAGAGGAGTCTAATCCGACCTGTAAACTCTGTCACATCCTCATTAATTTGCCCATGTCTCCCGTTGTAGCCTCAGGGCACCGTCACATTTGCAGCGCGGCAACGGCTTCATTTTGACAGCTGCAGGAAAGGTGAGCAGCACGGAGCTGCACCCGCCCCGCGTCCCACTGGGTGGCTCTGGGACAGTGTCACCCCTCCTGGGGACACTGAGTGTGGCGCTTTGCATCTGAGCACCGCTTTTCTTTTTCAATTTTCTTTTCCCCCCTGTTTTTGCTGATTTTGCATGTTTTATAGCTCAAACTCCCAGGGTGGATCTTGCTCTATCCCGGGAGCTCCGCTGTCCTATTCTAATGCAAATGCACGCTGGTTGATAATCTAATGTTGAGTGGATTATTTCACCCCCAGATGAGCTGCTTTAAGGCAGAATTTCGCTTTCAGTGTATTGAGCTGAAGGAAAAAAAGCAGCACCACAAAGAAGCCCACCTTGAACGGGGCTTTATCACATGAAATCTGTGCTCTTCTCCCTTTCCCTCACACGCTACGAGAAATGAAGAAATCCGACCTGCTGCTGCCTTCGCCGCGCGTGTGCGATAATCACATCACCAAATGTTTGTATTGCAATTAGAGCCAGGGGGCAACATGGAGAAATCAATTAGAAGGGTCCTGGCTTTGAGGTAGCACTCTGCATCCCACCCAACACCGATGGCCACCCAAAAATTGGTGGCTGTTGCGTTGCAGAGCCAACATCCCACTGGGGAGTGTTTCGGGTGCCAAGTATGGAATGTCTCCATGTGCGCCGCATCTTTCCTGCTTTGCTCTCACCTCCAGCATCCATTCCTGGCTGGAATGCAATCAGCCCCAAACCGTCCCGCCTCACTCTGTCCCCCTTTCTCCTACAAACATCCCCACTGGGTTACGGCATCGCTGTTGGCTTCCCAACCACATCATCCCCACCCAGTGATGAAATCCGTGCTGAGTGTTGCCAGGAATGGGAGCAGCCCCGCCACGCCTGCACCGGCTCTGTGCTGGAATTTGGGGCTGTTTTTGGGGCTCAGATCGGGCTGGGCCATGCTTGGCCATCAGCGGTTGCTCAATGGCAGCAGGGTGGAGAGGGCATGGATGGAAATGTGCAGAGCTTTTGGGGAGGGAGGAATAAGGATTTGGCTGCAGGGTGCCAGCACCCATCCCCATCCCTATACCGGGGAGCTTTTCACGTAGGATGAATCCTCACCCCCGCACCGTGCGCTTGGAAAAAAACCCTAATGCAACCCCACCAAAACAAACCCTTCCTCGGCACGTGCGGCTCTTTCCCCCGGGAGAGACTGATATAGAGAGTGGAGCACACGTGACAGATGTTAATCGCATCGTTTAATGCTCTCCTGGAAGGCACTCATGTGCAGGGATGGGTACCAACCCAGGGGCTTTTGTTTCTGCTCCTGCAACGCACCCTCAGTGCAATGCACAGCGCTGGGGTGCGCCCCATAATTTGTACAATGGTGTTAATTGCAGCTCAGTCAATCACAGCTCTATCAGCCACACCTCGATCAATCACTGATCGATCAATTGGCGATGGTTCCTAATGCTGGTGGGGTAGAATACGCACAAGAAATGGAGCAAGGATAGGGGAAGCCGCCGTGCCTCCTGCTATGTAAAGAGGGGAAAACTGTACCCAAAGCGTTTCCATCCCACGTGCAGGACGGCAGAGGGGAGAACCGTGATGCGGGCTCCCTGCCATAGGGGCGAGCATCCTCGCTCCTGGGAAACAAGGGGGAAAAACAGAGACAGCTATTTGTTCTAGGTTTGGAAAAATGCCATTTTCCACACACCCCCCTCACTGACCGGGGCGGCAGCAGGCCACACACCGAGGCTGCATCTCCCTAAAAGTCACCGACTTATTGCCTAATAGATTTCCCAGTCATGAAGTCCCCGCGCTCCATATGTACCCAAATCAAAGCAATTACAGATTTAAATGAAGCTGGAATCCGCGGTGCAGAAAATGCTTGTTTTAGCCTGAGATTGGACAGAGGTGAGCGACCTGCAGCACCCCTGGTAATGAAAGCTCTTCACAGCTTGCAGTGTTTCACCGGCCGGTAATTGCTGCAGGCTGCGATACGGATCTGGCTGCGTTAATGATGCACCATTCCTTTTTGTAGGATTCATTTAAGCTTCCCATTTATTTTCAGGGATTTCAAAGCAACGAAGCAGCGTGGAAATTAACACGTTAGGGCGGACATTTTTATCACTTAAAATATTATTTAAAGCTTTGGGGTATTGATTAACAAAGCCATCGGGGCTGGTGTCAGCGTGCTGGAGATGGATGCGCTGTGACACAGGCGCTCGTCGCTCCCAGCCAGGCTGCATCCATAGGGTTTGTGTTTGATTTGGCGCGACAAGATGGAGATATTAGGACAAAACATACATTAGATGGAAAGAAAAAGAAGAAAAAAAAAAAAAGAAAAGTTTGGATGGGAATTTAAAATCCTATTAACTTCCATGTGAAAACCACATCCAAGAGACAGTTGGCTTCTGTTGTGAGTTTATTATTAAATATTTGACTAGGGAGGGAAGTTCTGAGCTGAGCAGCTCTTCTCTCCTGTTTCTGGCATGGAGTTGTTTCCAAACCCTCTTTGCCAAAGCAGCTCATTGCGTTGGCTCAGCAGGAGGTGGTGGAACGCTGGGGTGGGTTTTCGGAGAACCGTGGGATCACTGAGGTTGGAAAAGACCACTGAGATCATCAGGTCCAACCTCCAACCCATCGCCACCGTGCCCATACAGTCACAGAATCATGAAGTACAGAAAAGAGTTCCTAAGACCACCAAGTCCAACCCCAACCCACCCCATCCATGCCCATAGGATCACTGAGGTTGGAAAGACCTCGAAGATGACCACATCCAGCCACCAACCCATCCCCACCGTGCCACCAAACCGCGTCACTTTGGGGCGCTTGCAGTGCTTTAGGACACCACGAGTGCATTCCCAAAGACGCTCCCGCGCCGGATGCTCTGCTCTCATCCTTCATCCTCCTGCAATCTCCCGTCACTCCCCAGGGGCTCCGGCATTAATTTCTTCCCTTGACCCCGGGGCCGGCGGCGAGGCGAGGTCAGGCAGCGGGGAGCAGAGAGGACGGCAGCAAATGATAAGGAGCTGCGGGCGCATTGGTGCTGCGACGCCTCGGAAATGGCATTTCCAGCTCGCTTAATCGCCCGGTCGCAGAGAAACACTGAGATTCAATTACCGGCCCCCGCGGCCCCCAGCACCCCCGTCCTCCCGCACGGCCCCGGGGGCGGTGGGGGTCCATGGGGGTCAGGGCCGGGGGTCGAGGTGTGCAGGGGAATGAGAAGCAAGGAGCCGGCGGAGCACCGGGCGCTTTCCATTTAGAAGAGTCAGAATTCAATCCAGAAAATAACGCAGCGCTCGTTGTTTAATTTCCCCCCGGTATTTTGTGTGCTCGTGGGATTTTAGTGCTATTAATTATTGTTGAATTTGTGCCTTTTTTTTTTTTTTTTTTTTGCTTTTTTTTTTTTTCAATTCCTTTGTACCACGGTGTTATTTTATTAAGGAAGGCAGCAGTGCTTTGCATCTCATCTCCTCCCATCCCACCCAACCCATCCATCCCATCCCATCCCCATCCTCATCCCATCCCCACTCCTTCCCCATCCCCATCCCATCCCATCCCATCCCACCATCCCATCCCCATCACATCCCACACCACACCTCCCCATCCCATCCCCATCCTCATCCGATCCCCACTCCTTCCCCATCCCCATCCCATCCCATCCCACCATCCCATCCCCATCCCATCCCACACCACACCACCCCATCCCATCCCATCCCCATCCCATCCTCCTCCTCCTCCATCCTTTATTTTCTTTCTTTTTCCAATTTCTGGCTTCCCAGCACCAGAACCCAATCTGTCACTTTTGTCACCGAGTTCTATTTGCCCAGCAAAGGGCTCTCCTCACTGTCATCTCAGAGCCTCCGTGGGATGCTCGTGTGCCCGTGCCAGCATCCCAACGCGCTCCCCCCAACTGCACTTTGCCAGATAATGAGAGCGAGTTTAGAAACTTAAAGCCTCTTCCTTGCACGCTGGTGAGTGACACAAATGGAGTTCATATTTAATCATCTGTTAACTCGTTGTCTATTATAGCTCTTTAATAGCACCATAGATATTCTTAATGAAGCATGATTTAAGGTATTTACAGCTCTAGGACCGACAGACATCACTCACAGTGTGCAGGTAATGAGGCGTAAAACAGCTCTGGAAACCGTAAAAATGGGAGAGAGAGAGGGAGAGAGAGAGAGAGCGGGCGAGGAGTTGGAGCTGAATTATTCCGGGGTTTGTTTTAAAATGTTTAGGCATTTAAAGTCATTTCAGCTTCCCGAGGTGTCTGATGGCATCGGGTGCAGCGGTTCCCAGACCCGCAACCCCAACCTCAGTGCTGGGGGATGGGGACGGCAGCGCTTCAGCTCTATCCCACCACACAAAAAAGCATGGAAAAAGGGGAAAACGCCATTGAGGGGTCTGCCGAGATGCGGCTGTTTGCTTTTTGGCCAACCCAATGGTGTGCATGCAACAGCGAAGCGACGGACCTTCCCTTTTCTCATCAGATGTCACCCCGTGCAACGCTCCCCGGCAAAACAATCCACACACAGAGCGCATAAAAACCCACCCGGACCCAAGCCAAGATTTGCAAAATAATTTGTGACGGAGGTGCCATTTTGCATCAAAATATTGTGCAGCAAATGTCAAACGCCACCAGCCCATGTGTCCCCACGCGTGATGGTAATTGGGATGGACAGCTGTGCTCTGCCACCTCCTCCTTGCGTGGTGATCCTGGCGCGGCCGGTCCCGAGCAATGGCCAACGTCCCGGCTCCGAGATGGGGATGCTCGTTAGCAAAGAGCTCATTAGCTTGCCTTCCCGTGTGAATAAATAGATATGGGAGAAGTGGGGACGGAGCACCCAGGGAATGGGCGGCACAGCGCGCTTTAGTTTGTGTTTTCTGTTGTGGTGGTGGATTTATCTCCTGGGTGGAGAAGGGGCAGCAATGGGGTTGCGATGTCCCCATCGCTGGGGGATTTGCTTTGGGGTTGCTTCCCGTGGTGATGGTGATGCGGATGGAGCCCAGTTTTGGGGAAACCGTTGCTATGGGGTCTGTGAACAAGGGGTACAGCACGCTGCTCCCCTCCCTCCCAAAAATGTGCACTGTCTGCATGGGCACCTCCCGGCTGTGCTGCAAACAAATCTGTTCTTGTAGAGCGTGCGCCCCATGGAAGCTCACCCTGTTTTGTGCATCGCTGCACCACGAGTGCAGGACGTTTCCATGGGAAAGCAAGCTGCTCTCCTTTCGGAGCAAATAACCCATTTCCCAAACCATCCCAAGGGCCTCCATTGGGGAATAAGCCTTACAAATCGACACGCTCACCGTAACGACCCCGCATTAATCCCTTATTATCCGGACATTGGGCTGCATAAATATTTGGCTGCCTCAGCTCCCCAGGGAGCCGGGGGGGCAAAGCCTGTTAGAAAGTCAATGAAGTTCCCTTGGGCAGAGCAGGGGGGGGGATGAGATGCTTTGGGTCAAGCACTGAGATTGTGCCACATGTCCCCTTGGGCAAGTCCTGCTGAGGAGGGTTAATACTGCTGACCTATTTTGCACGGGGAGAGCAGCGAGGCTCTGGTTTCAATTAGAAAGGTAAAAACCACCTCGAAACACTGCTCCCACAACACCCAACTCGGCTGCAAACAGTTTCTTCGCCTGCCTCACCCCCCCGTTAGCCACGGGAGAAGGAGCTAGAATCTCTCTTTGGCGAAGCATCAGCAGCAGAATTGCTAACTACGTGCCCGTTATAGAAACTTTTTAGTACTGGGGACGAGCCAAGAAAAAAGCCCAGATTGACTCTGAGCTCTCAGCTGGCGCTCGTGGTGCTTCCACCGCGCAGGGGGAGCAGCAGCTCCGGCTCCTGCATGGTGTGCAGGCAGCATCCTGCACCCTGCATCCCGCATCCGTCATCCCGTATCCCGCACCCTGCACCCCGCATCCCACCCCCTGCACCCTGCATCCTGTATCTGTCATCCCGCATCCCACAGCATGCACCCTGCATCCCACATCTTGCGTCTCGCATCTTGCATCCTGCATCGCCCGTCTCATATCCCATCTTCTGCATCCCACATCCTGCAGCCCACACCCCTCATCCCACGTCGTGCATCCCCCATCCCACATCATGCATCCCCCATCCTGCATCATGCATCCCGCATCCTGCATCCCACACTGTGCATCCCATATCCTGCATCCTGCACCCTGCATCCCGCATCCTGCATCCCACACCGTGCATCCCATATCCTGCATCCTGCACCCCACACCCCGCATCTTGCACCCACATCGTGCATCTTGCCTCATGCATCTTGCCTCCTGCACCCTGCATCCCACACTGTGCATCCTGCATCCCGTGCCCTGCATCTCACATCCCACGCCCCGCACCGCTCATCCCACACCTTGCATCTGGCATCCCGTATCCCCCATTCCACATTCTACATCCCGCATCTCTCATCCCACATCCTGTATCCCATACCTTGCAACCCTGCATCCCGCACCCTGCACCCTTGCAGCTCCCTTCCCATCTGTGAGCTGCCATGGGATGCATTTCCCCTCCCTCGCTGCAGTTGCATGCAGTGAGCTCTGCGCTGCTCGCTGTGCCATGGACCGCATCCCATGTGCTGCAGGCTGCTCAAAGTCAACCCCAAATGGGATGCTCCCAAGCCCAGTAAACCCTTCATCTGTGCTGATCAGCACACGTTGCACTATGGCTTTGCTCATCACTTGGCTTCTTCCCTTTGAGACCAAATTTCCAAGGTGATCCAGGCCAGCAAAGCACGGATCTCATTGCATCTCACACCGTATCCCACATCCCCATCCCCAAAACCCCACTTTGGCTGCCGGGGAAACGCCGTCGCCCGCCCGGATCTGCATGTGTGCCGCTTCCATGTGCACTCGTTTCCAAGGAAACTGCTCACTCTACATGTGTGTGGCTTAGCACTCTGCATGCTCTCCTTTGGATAAATCCTTAATTCCTGCACGGTTCCCCATAATCCCGGTGCACAAATCCCCCTCTCCCACTCGCATCCCACTCCCTGTGTTTCCCAACCTGTGGATGATGGCAGGGGATCGGCTGCAATGGGAGCCGCATGCTTTGCTGCAGCGACGCGTTCTGCTGCTCTCTGCTCCCTTTGGGACACGCTTTGGGCTTTTGGGATGGCCCCGCGGTTTGGGTTTTTGGCCGGCCCCACACTGCAGGGCTGGGAGGGGCAGTTGAACAGGGAGCACTTCTCAAGGAGTTATTTCTTGCGTTGGAACCCCAAACGGCTTTTGGTTGCCTTGGCAAAATTAGCAAAGTGTGGCGTTTTCTAAAAGCGGATTTGGGGTGGAGATCTCCTTCCCTCCTCCCCAGAGCCCCCGGGGCGGTGACACTGCGCAGTGTCACCCAATGCCAGCAGTCAACGCCACGAGTCCAAAGCGGGGAGGGTTGCGGGATTAGGAAACCAACCCAGCCCTGCTCTGCTGTGGGGCTGCAGCAGCAAAACCCCATCTCATTGCACAGCGCAGCACTCGTGCCCAGCGGGGCTGCACGGGGCACCGCTCCCTGCATCCAGCAGTGCAGGGAACCCCCCCCCCATCCTCACAGCCCCGCTGCACCCAATGGGATCCATGCTTGGGACCGACCCAACGCCCGTCCCCGTGGGGGTCTGCCCCGCGCCGCGTGCACAGCACCTTTCTAGGCCACAATCTGTACCCAATTGCGAGCCTGCTGCTAACTCCGCTTGCACTCTATTCTCGTGTTTGCTGTTATTTTTTAACACTTGTCTTATTTTTTTTCCTCCTTTTTTTTTTTTAATTTTTTTTTTATTTTTTATTTTTTTGCATAAAAGCGCTACCCTCTCCCCAGAGCCTGCCTGCAGCGAAGGCATGGTCTGTACAACTGCAATTATTTCGAAGAACAGATGGAGCGAGGAGCAGAAAGTCTGTTAATAGTAATAGAAATGCTACATGTTAACCTGGACAGCACACGATGACAGTCCCATGACTACACGTTCTGTTCCCACCAGCTGGGCTCCGAAGGAGAAACGAGAGCTTCAGAAGCGCCGCGCTCGGCGCTGCACCCTCCCTAAAGTTAGAGCTCAAATTCCTTCACACTTGCAGAGAGGGGTTTTGGGGTTGTTGGGCTTTTTTTCTCTCCCCCCTCCCACCCCCCCCTCCCCCCCCCCCCCCCCTCCCACCCAATCCCTCCTCCTTCCCGTTTTCGGCACTGACACGAAGATATTTCCGCTCCTCCGCGGTGCTCCGGGTGATGCCGCAGCTGCATCGGCTGCATCATTTCAATCCCCATCTCCGCCCCATAGCGACCCACTTTTTTGGGGGGTGCGCATCTGCACGCTCGGCGTAAGCCCGTTGCAAAGCGATTGCGGTGAACCGAGCTGGGATTAAGGCACGGCGCCTTGCTCTGGGGCAGGTTGCATCAGCGCAGCATTGCAAGCTCTCGGCTCTGTGGGTTTAAGTCCACGTTCTGCCGTCAGAATGGTTCGTTTGGTGGAGATGGCGCTTCGTGGTTTGCACCGAGGGCTGAGCCGTGCGTGGCTTTGGGGGCACGGTGACGTGGGGAGCAGCAGGAGTGTGGTTTGGGAATGGAGCAGAGGTGCTGCCTGCAGGGCGGTGATCCCACTGCGCAATCCCTGCCCGCTTTCCCAAGGCATGGGGGGATTTAGATAGGGAGCTCTGGCTCTGTGGATGAGGGCTTGTGACTCAACCCCGTGGTGGTTCCCTGCAATCTCAGCCCCTGGAGGTTGCACCTGGAGGTCTCGTGAGGAGAGGTCCCTTCATCTGCCTGCTTGTGGGATAATCCATCTCCTGAGGTCCTGCCAAATCCTCGCAGATCAGATTTTCCTCCCACAAACCTCCAGAGGTCACTTCAAACCTGCAGGGCCCCAAATCCCTGCTCTGCTTGCACCTCATACAGGGTGCCCTCATACAGGGACCAGGACACCCAAGGGTGCCCACAGCCGGGCATTGCTTTCAGGAACTACCCTGGCATCCTATTGCGGGAGAGCAGAAAGCCCTGCGCTGTGTTACGGGGTCAGGGGGGAAGTCCTGAGTGCATTTATTTGGATGCACACCAAAACACCCTTCTCCTTCCACAAAGCCCTTCTGCAGCCATTGGGATCATTGGGGTCCAGTAGGCCTGCATGCTTTGCGTTCCCCTCCTTGCTTGTTCCCCACGCCTTGCATTCTCCTTGCTCGTGCATGCATGGGAAAGGGTGAAAAGCAGCGACGCAGGGGCAGGCTGCTCCTTGCACACACAACCCCGTGCTGCCCGTGGCCCCAACGCTGTCTTCTCTCACAGAGCAAGAAGTACGTGCTGATGCTGGTGGACCCCGACGCTCCCAGCAGAGCCAACCCCCGCAGCCGCTTCTGGAGGCATTGGCTGCTCACCGACGTTCCCGTGAGTGTCCCCAGCTGGGAGGGCGGTGACATCCCCACGGCTGCACCCAATGGGGCGCCATTCATTCCGTGGGTGAAATCCCAAAGGGGAGCCATGCGAATGGCGCCCGGTGTGTGGGTCGGGGGAGCGCTTCCTGAGACCGAATCGAGCGAGGCTGGGATTGAAATATTGCTGCTTTTTCCTTTTTTATTCCCCCTCTATTTGGTTTTTTTTTTTTTTTTTTTTACCCTTTCCTAAAGAAATACAGCAAAAAGAATGCGCCGTGCAGACTCCTCACCCACAGCCCTATCTGCGCTCCGTCTCACCAAAGCTCTCCTCGGCTTATTTTGGGAGAGGAAGGGGGAGAAAAGCAACAGTTGAGGTGAAAATCTTGAAGGGAGGGGGTAAAAAACAGCAGTTTTGGTGCAAAATCCCATATTTTTCCCCATTTTGGGTGCGAAATCCCATATCTTTCCTATGGGCAATGGATGGGGACCCTTCCGCCGCCGCTTTGCTTCCTGAGGGCTTTGGGCGAATCCGTGCTCTCCACTCCTCCTCTTATCTCCTAAAGGATGCGGTGTTTCAGCTCTGAATCAATCTAACTAATAATCTGAAGTCTAATTAAGATATCAATTAATTTGCAGCGCGCATTTAACAAGAAATATCTCGTCATTCGCCGCTATTATTCTCCGAAATTACTGCTGAGGGCTTTTTGTACAGATACCTTAATTAGGCTTTTTTTTTTTTTTAATGGTTAATGGGAATATTGAGCAAATTAAAATTAGATATTAATACTTTCCGCGAATTTCATAATTGGCTGAAAAAAAAAAAAAAAAAAAAAGGAAAGGGAAAAAAAAAAACCCAACCCCAACCATAAAGCATTGGGAATAATTGCAGAGATTTGTGTACAAGGCCTTTCTTTCCGTTATTTTTCCTTATTTTTTTTTAAGATATAATCCTTCACAGAAGCCCTTCTGCATTTCTAACAACAGGGTCTTGGAAGTCTCTCATTAATTTTAATATTTACTAAACGCAGGAAAAAAAAGCTCGAGCTCTTGTTTTCCCTTCTGTACACAGCTCCTTCTGAGGCGTTCGTTATTGCTAATTATTGTGGTTTTCTTCTCATTTTTTTTTATTTTTTGTCTTTTTTTTTTCTTTATTATTATTAATTTTTTTTTTTTTTTGGAGCGTGAGATGGTTTGAGCAGAGATGGGGGATTACAACCGGCACGAATGGTTGGAAGGCGCTGCGTTTTCCTTGAGCAAATCAGTGATGGGGTTGGAAATCTCCTTTGCAGGGTGGGAGGAGAGGGAGCTCTTTTAGCAGCAGGGTGGATTTGAGGGAGAAAAGGTGAATTTGGGGAATGGTTTCGGCACCGCTGAGGGCTGCGTCCCCATTGGCCCCAGCTGTGGTTATTCAGTGTGCGCCATCCTTCTGCTATGGATGCATAGACAAATCTCCTTATATATGTATAAGCATGCATATAAGGATACCCATATATATATATATATATGGCATCTCTGCAGCCATATATGTGGGCTCACCACTGGGGAATGGTTTTGGCACCACTGAGCATGGCGTCTCCATTGGCCCCAACTGCGGTTATTTGGTGTGTTCCATCCTTCTGCTATGGATGCGTAGACAAATCTCCTTATATATGTATAAGCATCCATATAAGGATATCCCTATATATTTATGGCATCTCTGCAGCCATATACACGGGCTCACCATTGGGCACTGCTCCCCGAAGGCATCTTGTAGGCACGGAGTGACCTTCCTAACACCTAAATGTGGCAAAACTCCATGCAAACTACAACACCCCAACGTGCCACCGAGGCTGGGGACCTGTTCTGATGTGAAATACCAACGAAAAGCCACAAAACCACAACAGGGCCCACTTAGGGTTGGTGTCCCAAGAGGCGGCGTTGGGGTTGGAGCGCCCCATCCCCACCGGGTCCCATTCACTGCTCCTTATCGCCAACGGCGGCACCGCCGCTCCGCTTGTCAGGCGCCTGGGAGATGCTTTTGCTCCCATTCAAAATAATTTAAATAAAAACGTTGCTACAAAGTGGAATAATATCTTTTGATGAATGTTTTTAAAGCCCTTTAGGTTTTCATGGTAATTTGCAGTGTAAAATTATTTAGAGATAAGAGCCAAATTAGCTCTTATAGGCGGAGGTCGATATGTCCCGTTATCCATGCAAGCAGTGTTTAAATATAATCAGCCTTTACTCTAATGCAGCATAATTGTTCATTTGAAATCGCCTTTTTTTTTTTTCCCTCTCTCTCTCTCTCTTTTTTTTTTTTTTAAACTCCATTCAATGAGTCATTAAAATATTCAAAGGATAATGCAGCGAATTGGAAATGAATTTATCACATTATCCCGCGTGCACCGCGGAGCATCAGGTAGCGATGCAGAGCTGGGGCCGGATGGCAGAGCCACCCAGTAAACACGGATTCCCATTTCGTACGCAGCAAAGGAAGGGAGAAAATCCTGCCCAGGGGAAAGAGCGCATTCCGGCGTTATCCCCCTCCTCGGGAGCTGCAGATTTGTGCTCCGCCGCAGCGTCGCCGCTTGAACTTTATTTTTATCCAAATATGTTTGTAGCAGAAAGTCGTTATGGAAACGGGTTCTGGCAGCCACCAGACCCTGCGTTGAGATGGGGCGGAGCGGGGCTCGGTGCTGCCTCAGCCGTACCCACACCCGCCTCCTGGTAGGGGGATTGTGGGGAAACTGAGGCACGGAGAGGTGCGGAGGTGGGCAGAGCAGTTGGGGCAGAAACGTGAGCCAATGGGTTGAGGAAGTGCCAATGGGAGCCCTCGGCCCAACACTTGGAGTTGATTTCTCCCTTTGGGAAAGGTTGGGGTTGGGTTGGTAGGGTGGGTTGAGGGTCGGCATTGGGGTCAATGCGTTGTCCTCGGTGCTGAATGTCCCGGTGCCACCACCGGCCCCCTCCTGCGCCTGCATTTGTCACCGCACTGATAAACAGGTTCTGGGTTGCAAGTGTCACCATAGAAACAGGTGCTATCTTAAGCAAACAAGGGCTTTATTAACCTTAAAATTTGAGGGCTTTTTTTTCGCATGACAAGAGGCTGGGGAGGAGCTGCGGTGGGTTCTCACATCCCTGCACCCCAATGGGGTTCCCAGCCCTGTCCCCAACCCTGTCCCCAACCCAAAGGGAGAGTGGTGAATGAACCCAGAGGGAAACTTTTCTCTTTGTGCAGTGCCAGAGCTGAGCTGATCCGAAGTGCCATGGATGTAACCATGGTTTTGTTGGGGAAACCAAAGGGCTGCAGTGGTTGGGGTGCGCCGGGCAGAGCGGGGTGCAGTCAACGTGGAGGCGAATCTGGGAGTCGGACTCAATGATCCTTAGGGGTCCTTTCCTATGGGTGTTCTATGAGATGATTCTATGATTCTAAATATAATAATGGAAGGAGATGCTTTTTGGTTGGGTTCTAGCAAAAAAAAAAAAAGCATATATATATATATGTATAAACTAAATCAGGTTTTGGGTATGCGAGCTCTGCCTGCGGGAAGAGGTGGGTGTGGGAAAGCTGCCCCAGGGAGCTGCCAGCAGAGGAATGCTCCTTTGGGGAGAAGCAGAGCATGAGGACTTGGAGCTGCGGGGACGGGGGGGATCCAATCCCAACCCCGACACCATCAGCACCGCTGTCTTCATCGGTCCCTGTTGCAGCAATGGGGATTTGACAGGCAGCAATGCAATTGCTGGGGAAACAGCCAAAATTGTTGGTCTCCATGGCAGTGATGGGGAATTTCAAAGCAGCAGTGCAATTATTGGGGACTCAGCGTTGTTCCCCGTTGGTCCCCATTGCAGCGATGGGGAATTGCAGAGCAGCGGTGCAATTGTTGGGGTGTTGTTCCGTCTCTCCGGGGCTCATTCTACTCTACTTTTTGGTTATTAAATCAAGCGACTGAAAAGGAAAGAACAGAGAGCAGCACTGTTTTAATTGATGACTTGGAATATTCGGTTCCCCGGTGCGAGTTTGCGTCGCTGCCTTTTAATGAAAGCTTTATTAATAATTATTAAAAAAAGAAATGAACAACAAAAGCAAAAGGAAAAGAAAACCACGCGGAGGGTTTGCTGTTGGGGTATGGCTTCTCTGTTGGGTTTTCTCCTTGGGGCCTCATTTTGGGGTTGAGGTCGGGTGTTCAACAGCTCCAAAGTTGAGTGTCAACCGCTACTCATCGGCGCTCTGCAAGCAGATGGGCTTTAATTACCACCACTGTCAGCAAATATCGCAGGGAAAAGGGCTTTGGGGCTCGGTGCTGGAAAATCCAGCTTCATCAGGTCTGTATAGGAATTACAGATCCGGCTTATTTTAAAGCTTGAACTGTTTATATTACCCTTAAACATAGGCTTTAGTCAACAGCGTGAGTGACTGTAAGGCACAATGCCCGCCCGAGGGTCCGCCACATCGGAACAATGCGACAGCAGCAACTCAGTGCTGATGGAAAAACAGCACCAGAACATGATTGGCCTGAACTGCCAAAGAATGGAGCTGCTAATCTGTGTAATTTCTTGGGCACCGTCAGGGCAAAGTGCTGCCTTCCTGTTACTGTGGGAAAAAACAGGGCTGCCTGCAGGGGAATGCGTGTTTGCACGAGTGCCTGTGCTTGCACAAATGCACACATCTGTGTGTTTGCACAAGAATGCTTCTTTGTACGCGCAGCTGTTTGCACAAGCACGCACCTTTGCACGAGCACATTTTCACTTGCGTGTCTTTGCACAAGGATGCGTTTGCACAGATGCGTCTTTGCACAAGGGTGCGTGTTTGCTCAGAGCCTCCTTGCATGCAGTGGGTTTGTCCCTGAGTGAGCAGCTGCCGGACTCTCCCGGAGCTGCAGCTCGGGTTCCTGCCCTCCTGCCTTGTAATTAACGCTCTCAGGTAATTGCACTTCCAACCTCCCCATTAAGCCACCACCAAGCAATTCCGTCCGGGAAGCTGTAAAATGAGGAAGTGCAAAGGGTGGCTCCGATGCACCCTGGGGAGCACCGACACTGGGATGGGGCGTTTGTAAGGCTGCGAACATTTTGGGGCTGAGACAAGGGGGAAAACATGGGGACATGTCTGCTCCCAGCCCCACACATCAGCTCCCAGCCCTACATATCAGCACCCAACCCTACACATCAGCTCCCAACCCTACCTATCTTCTCCCAAACCTACACATCTGCTCCCAGCCCTACACATCGGCTCTTAGCCCTATGAATCTTCTCCTAGCCCTATGTATCAGCTCCCAACCCTACACATCAGCTCATGGCCCTACACATCATCTCCCAGCCCTACACATCTTCTCCCAGCCCTACACATCTTCTCCCAGCCCTACACATCATCTCCCAGCCCTACACATCTTCTCCCAACTCTACGCATCAGCTCCCAGCCCTACAAATCTTGTCCCAGCCCTACCTACCATCTCCCAGCCCCACACACCCTCTTCCAGCCCCAGAACTGCAATGCTTTCAGGCAGACAGACACGCACTCTGTGATTACAATCATTATATTGCCAAGGATCCGCAGAGGGAGAGACGATTATGACGGTGACAAAGAGGTTTCTGTCACCCGGGCTGCGTCCCGTGGCTTCTCTCTTCCTCAGGTTGAATTTACTGGTTGGAATCCTTCCTTTCTTCCATAGGTTGTTGGTCTGATGCTGCCCCACAGCAGAGATGTGGGGTTGTTTGGGACGTCCTGAGCAATCTGCACGTTTCAGGCGGAGGTGGTTCATTGAGGTGTGATCCCGGAGCGGAGATGTGGGGTTGGTTGGGGTGTTTTGGATGACCTGTATGGCTCGGGGGCGTCCCCAGGGACAGGGAACCCCAACACGTGGTCCCATCTCCTGCTTTCCCACCTGGTTGGAGTGGATTTAGGGATTTCCTGGTTGCTTCTCTTTCGTTTAGCACACCAAGGCCAATGATTCGTCACCATCCAATAACGCCGAGGCTGCAAACACTCTCGCTGCTGTTTATTCAAACGGCGGTTTGTTAATTAGCTCCTCTTAACGAGGAGAGAATAAATCAGATAAAACGCACCGGAATGGCACGGGGACGGTTTGCAGGTTGGTTTTGCTTTCCAGGAGAGATACAGCTATGAACCTTCCATGGAGATCCCACGTGTATAGGCAACAAAGTGCATGGAGACCCTGTGTATGTAGGGGATGGGTTGTATATGGAGATCTATGTATATAGGGGATGGAAGGGGCATGGGTACCCTATATACGTACGGGCTGTAAGATGTATATGGAGACCGTGTGTATATAGGGGATGAGATGCATATGGAGATCTATGTATATAGGGGGTGAAATGTATATGGAAGTTTTGTATAGAGCCGATGGGATGTGCATGGACACACTGCGTTGGATGTATGGGATGTACATGGAGATGTATAAGATGTGTATGGGGAGATATGAGACGTGCGTGAAGGTATATAGGACCTATAAAGGAGGTGTGTAGGATAAAGGAGATTTCTAGGGTGGGTATGGAGATGTATAAGTTGTGCACAGACATATATAAGATACAACATGGAGATGGGTAAGATGTGCTTGGTAACATGTAGGATGTATATGGAGGTGTGCAGGACGTACATGGAGATGTATAGGATGCCTATGGAGATGCATGGGGTATATGGAGATGTATGGGATGCATGTGGAGATCTATAGGATGCACATGGAGATGTGTAGGATGGATATGGAGGCAGACAGGATGTACACGGGGATCCATGGGATGCACATGGAGATCTATAGGATGCACACAGAGCTATATGGGATGCGCACAGTGGGATTCCCACGGTCCCGTCCCCCCTCCTCGGTGCAGGGTGGTGATTAATGGGGCCGTGTGTGGGAGCGCGGGGATGGAGGAGGGAACTCCTACTGCACCCCGCCATGAATCACCGGGAAGGCAAATCGGTGCCGTTACCACGGGAACAGAGAGAGGAAGGGACTTCCCTGCCGAAATGATGCGGCGGAGAAAATCGCTCCAAAAAAAAAAAAAAAAGGAAAAAAAATCAAAAAGAAAAGAAAAAAAAAAGAGGCGAAGCTGTGACTAAGCAGCAGAAGTTATGTAAAGCACCGTGGGGAAGTGCAGGGGAGGGACGGCACGTCCTGCGCTGCCCACGGCCGTACACCTCCCCGCCTCCCCCCGCAGTGGGGGTGGTGGCGATGGGGAGATGCTCTCGCTGAGGGCAGTGGAGTGTGGGGTGGTCTATGGGGGTGTTCTGCATCTGTGGGGCCTGATCCCTGCATGGATGGGGCCGGAGAGGAGTGGGGAGGGAGAGGGTTTGGGGAGAGGGGTTGGGTGTCGGTGCTGAGCGATGCGTGCCTTCCTCCAGTGGTGCTTGTAGAGGTTTAGGGATGCTCTGCCGAAGTTGCCGGTGCTCACCTGAATTTGGGGGATGCTCATCCAAATTTGGGATGCTCACCCGAAGTCAGGGTTGCTCATCCAAAATTAGGGATGCTCATCCAGAGTTAGGGATGCTCATCTGAACTTGGGGATGCTCATCCAAATTTGGGATGCTCGTCCAAAATTAGGGATGCTCATCTGAATTTGGGGATGCTCATCCAAAGTCAGGGATGCTTGTGCACATTTGGGATGTTCATCCAGAGCTGGACCCCCAAAGTTAGGATTGCTGGTCGGAATTCAGGGATGCTTGTATGAATTTAGGGAAATGTATTTGAATTTAGGGCTGCCATCCGAATTTTGGGGATGCTCATCCAAATCTGGGGATGCTCATCTGAATTTGGGGATGCTCATCCAAAGTCAGGGTTGCTTGTGCATGTTTGGGATGCTCAACCAGAGCTGGGGGTGGTCATCCAAAGTTAGGGCTGCTGGTCATAATTTAGAGCTGATCATCCAAATTTGGGGATGCTCACCCAAAGTTAGTGACGCCTGTCTGTCTTTAGGGATGCCCATCCAAATCTGGAGATGCTCATCCAAAATTAGGGTTCCTTTTCCACATTTAGGATGCTCATCCAGACCTGGGGGTGGTCATCCAAAGTTAGGATTGCTGGTCAGGGTCTGGGGATGCTCGTTCAAATTTAGGGAAACGTGTCTGAATTTGGGCTGCCGTCCAAATTTGGGGATGCTCATCCAAAGTTAGTGATGCTTGTCTGACCTTAGGGTTACCCATCCAAATCTGGGGATCCTCATCCAAAATTAGCGATGCTCATCCAAATTTGGTGAAACAAGCCTGAATTTAGGGCCGCACATCCAAATCTGGAGCTGCCCACCCAAAGTTAGGGTTGCTTGTCAGAATTCGGGGATGCTCATTCAAATTTGGGTCAGCGCATCAGGATTTATTGACGCTCATCCAAATTTGGGGCTGCTCATCCAAAGGTGGGGAAACAAGTCAGAATTTAGGGCTGCTCATCCAAACTCAGGGCTGCTCATCCACATTTGGGGATGTCCATCCAAATTTTGGGATGCCCGTTCAAGCCTGGATGAGCTCCCCCCCAAGCAGGACCTCTCACCCCACGGGTGACACGATGCGCACAACGGAGACCCCCAGTGCTGCCCTGCAATAGGGGAACCCCAACACCCCACGAAGCAACATACAAAGCCATCCCAAACCTCCCGGATCTGCTTCCTCTTTGCAACAGCATCCGTCCGCAGGAGGATCCCGGCCGTGCCGGGAGATGCTTGGGATCGTTCCAGCTTCCGCCTGGAAGCCCCGCAGCCCGGTGGGAGCCGCGCATCTCCCAAAAAGGGAATGCAGAGGCAGCTGCACGGTGGAGGAAAACCCTCTGCCTGCCCTCCCCTGGTGCCACAGACGCGGTGTCTGAGCGATTAGTCACCGAGGCTTCCCTCCTCCACAGCAGAGCCTGTCCCCCACACGGCAAGCCAGCGGAATGCTTAATTGGAGTTCCTCACACCTACAGGGGTATCGCCTTAAACGAAGCGACAGCGCGATCAAAGCGCTGCAGTCAGACCCTGGGAGCTGCGGGGTTGCTATGGAGTCGTTGGCTTCGGGTTCTGAAAGAAAGGAAGGGAGGGAAAAAAAAAGTGTATAAAGAGAGAGAAAACCAAACCCGATCCCAAAGCTGCAGCTGCTGCCCCAGGGGCCGAAATCTTTGGGTCCGAACGCACAGAGAGGGATGGTGATGCCCAAACCCCATAGAGGGGCGGCTGCCCCATCACGCGTCAGCAAAGCCAAAGGGCGCCCCAAAAAGAGGAAGGGGTGACCCTCTGCACCCCGCCGGTGATGGGGCAGCGGGCAGGGAGCGTCCTCTGCTCATTGTGGAGGTGACACATTGAGAGAGCCAACGCCAGCCGTTCCCATGGGGGTGGCCGTCCCCGCAGTGTCATGGGAGGAGTTGGCAGAAGGGATTCGTTTCTCACCTGGAATTTACAGTGGGGATTTGGGGCTGATTAAAGGCAGCTCCCGACTGGGATCCCTCCTCCGAGCGATGCCCGTCACTCAGAGAAGTGAAATGACAGCTTGGTTCCCATTCCAAACAACTTTCCTTCCACAAGATACAGGCACAGTGCATGAGGGAAACGGGGTATCGTCGGTGGCTTCGTGAAGAGAGCAGTCCTTTTTTTATTGCTGTTATTATTCTTGCTGTTTCTTCGGGATCTATTTAAGGTTTGGGTATTCTGAGTCGGAAAATGGTTTCACGAGGGCAGAAGGGCGTCGGGTTCCAGCAGGTGATGGGATTGGTGGTTCCTCCCATGTTGGGTTGGCGTTTTGTTTGGGAACAGCCCCAACCCCATCGTGGTGGGGCAGTGGGGCCAACGGGACGATGCCAATCGCGGAGCACCGGGGGGCTCTGAGCCCATCGCCGGGTGGCCGCGCGTGGGCAGGCGCTGCCCCATCGATCCCATCTGCAAATGCCAAAAGGGGCCTCAATCGATGGAACCTGAACTTTTACAGGGGCCGGCTTCAAAAGATCATCCCGAGGGGAAGGCTTTTGGTTGGAGGCGATTAATTAGCGCCTTGCAAATGACTCGTTAAGGAGGTGGACGGTAAATGTGAGAGCAATTAAAGCCGTCCGGCGCGCTGCCCCCCCCGACCCCTCTCCCAATGCATCGATCGCTCATTGGGACGAGCCGGGGATGCAGCATAAAAAAGGACTTTTTTCCCCCTCCTTCTGCAAACCACGGCCGTGTTTTCTCCCCACTGCTTCCAAACGAGAGCCGGAACGAGGTAGGAGAGCGAGGAAAACCCTCCGCCGGCTTCCCTTGATGAACTGAGCTAATTTCTCTCTTAATGGTTCACTACGGAGCTGAATGTGAGGCTTTCCTCCTGCACAGCAAACCCTCTCCCACACACAGACAAATAGGCTGAATATTTAATTGGAATTCCTCACACCTACAGGGTAAAGCCTTGTCAGTAGAAATATAGCCCATCGCCAGCTGGCATCCCCGCACGCCTCCCACCTGATCTCCCAAAAAGAAATCCCTCCCTGTCCTCCCCCTATCGCTCCGCACCCGCAAACCCTGCGCCTGGTGGTGCTCGGGGCTGTGGGAGCTTGGGGGTACCCAGCCAGAGCAGTGACCCCAAGGGTACGACCTGAAGTCCCTTTGATGGCCCCATAGGGATGATGATGGCACTGAGGGTACGTCCTTCACCAAATCCCATTGGTAGTCCCATGGGGACAGTGGTAGCACTGAGGGTACAGCCTTCACCAAATCCCATTGGTGGCAAAAATGGGGATGATGGTGGTACTGAGGGTACAGCCTTCACCAAATCCCTTTGGTGACCCCATAGGGATGATGGTGATACTGAGGGTACAGTCTTCACCAAATCCCATTGGTGGCCCCATAGGGATGATGGTGGCACTGAGGGTACAGCCTTCACCAAATCCCTTTGGTGACCCCATAGGGATGATGGTGGTACTGAGGGTACAGTCTTCACCAAATCCCATTGGTGGCCCCATAGGGATGATGGTGGTAATGAGGGTACAGCCTTCACTAAATCCCATTGGTGGCCCCATAGGAATGATGATGGCACTGAGGGTACAGTCTTCACCAAATCCCACTGGTGACCCCATGGGGATGATGGTGGCACTGAGGGTACAGTCTTCACCAAATCCCACTGGTGGCCCCATGGGGATGATGGTGGCACTGAGGGTACAGCCTTCACCAAATCCCTTTGGTGACCCCATGGGGATGATGGTGGCACTGAGGGTACAGCCTTCACCAAATACTATTGGTGGCCCCATAGGGGTGATGATGGCACTGAGGGTACGTCCTTCACCAAATCCCATTGGTGGCAAAAGTGGGGATGGTGGTGTTACCAGTGGTACATCCTTCACCAAATCCCATTGGTGGCTCCATAGGGATGGTGGTGGCACCAATGGTACATCCTTCACCAAATCCCATTGGTGACCCCATGGGGACGGTGGTTGCACTGAGGGTACAGCCTTTACCAAATCCCATTGGTGGCACCACAGGGATGATGATGGCACCAAGGTGCCAACCTTGACCAAATCCTATGGGAGCAGTATGGGATCTTGGATCTCAGCTTCATGCAGTGCTCGGGGAGCTGCGGGATGAGCTGTGGGGTCCTCTGCGGTGTCCCCTATGGTGTCCCCAAGGGTGCCCCAATGGTGTCCCCAGGTGGGTGGCAGCAGAGGGCACTGCCGGGCCGCCCTCACCTCTTCCTACTCAGGTGATGAAATGGGCGCTGAGCATTACCCAACACTCCTCTCCTTGGGGGGAGCACGAGCCCCCCATTTCCGAGCTCTATGGCCCCATTTTCTTTCCTTTTTCTTCTTTTTTCCCCCAAGTTTCCCCAAGTCTTTGTCTTAATGAGCCAGGTTAAATATTCGGTAGTCAGTGTAATAATACACCTGGACTTGTTCGCGAGATATCTGCCTTTTGTACTGCGACAGGACATTAATAGTAATTATTCTGCTTTGTAATTGGAGCTTTAAATACTAATTCAAACAGCCAGAGGAAAACCAATTAGTGCTAATTTATCTCTATGTGTTTTGGAGAGCCTGTGTCTGTCATACTGTGAAGAAATAGGTTGGTAATTAGTACAGTTGGGTGGTAGATAGAAGTAATTATCAGATTCTTTCATGTTCTTTAAAGGGAAAAAGAGATATCTAAGGGCTGCCTGACTCCTCCTTTCCAAAGAAGTTTGCGCCTTGAAGGAAGGCACTGCCTGGTCCCGGCTGTCCCTGGTATCTCTGTGCCAAACTGTGGGTTTTGGGAGGTGCTGAGCCAAACTTGGGGGTTTTGGGTTGTACCCAATGGGTAATTGCCCGAACCTGTGTGTGTTCCGTGCGTCAGAGCCACGCTCTATAGAGCTGAGCCAACACTTGTGTCTTCGAGCCATATTCCGTGTCTCTGAGCCGTACTCTGTCTTTGAGCCATACCCCATATCATTGAGCCATACCCCATATCATTGAGCCATACCCCACATCTTTGAGCCATACCCCACATCTTTGAGCCATACCGCATATCTTTGAGCCATACCCCATATCGTTGGGCCATACCCCATATCGTTGAGCCATACCCCATATCGTTGGGCCATACCCCATATCGTTGAGCCATACCCCATATCGTTGAGCCATACCCCATGCCTTTGAGCCATACCCCACATCTTTGAGCCATACCCCATATCTTTGAGCCATACTCCGTATCATTGAGCCATACTCCGTATCTTTGAGCCATACCCCACATCTTTGAGCCATACCCCATATCGTTGAGCCATACCCCATATCGTTGAGCCATACCCCACATCTTTGAGCCATAACCCACATCTTTGAGCCATACCCCATATCTTTGAGCCATACCCCACATCTTTGGGCCATACCCCATGTCATTGAGTCCAGACCTATGCCTACTGTCTTTGAGCCATACCCCAAATCTGTGAGCCATACCACACGTGTTTCAACCCAAACCTATGCATTTAAACCGTACCTCACATGCTTGAACCCTATTCCATACATCTGAGCCATACTCTCTGTGTTTGAGATAAAATCTTTATACTCAGCATGGCTGAGATACACCCCACGCGTTTGACCAAAGCCCATTGGTTTGAACCACACTCTGCGTGTTGGGTTTACAACCAAAGTGTTTGATTTGTAGTCTATATTTGGTTGGTATCCTATATGTTTGGTTGGTATCCTATATGTTTGGTTGGTGTCCCATGTGTTTGGTTGGTATCCCATGTGTTTGGTTGGTATCCTATATGTTTGGTTGGTATCCTATATGTTTGGTTGGTGTCCCATGTGTTTGGTTGGTATCCTATATATCTGGTTGGTGTCCCACGTGTTTGGTTGGTATCCTATATGTTTGGTTGGTATCCCATGTGTTTGGTTGGTATCCTATATGTTTGGTTGGTGTCCCATGTGTTTGGTTGGTATCCTATATATCTGGTTGGTGTCCCACGTGTTTGGTTGGTATCCCATGTGTTTGGTTGGTATCCTATATGTTTGGTTGGTGTCCCATGTGTTTGGTTGGTATCCTATATATCTGGTTGGTGTCCCATGTGTTTGGTTGGTATCCTATATATCTGGTTGGTGTCCCACGTGTTTGGTTGGTATCCTATATGTTTGGTTGGTGTCCCATGTGTTTGGTTGGTATCCTATATATCTGGTTGGTATCCCATGTGTTTGGTTGGTATCCTATATATCTGGTTGGTGTCTCATGTGTTTGGTTGGTATCCCATGCATTTGAGCTGAACCCTTGCATTCCTGCCATGCCCTAAGCCTAATAATCCCACCCCATCCCGTCTCTCTGATGCACACCCATGTGTATGGTCCATATTCTATGATCCATTCCCTAGGTGTATGAGCCCGACCCTTTGCACCAAAGCCATACAGGGGGATGGCGACCCATCCCGTCGTCCCTCTCTGGGACAAACTGCACCCGGGCTGCAGCAGGATCTGCAGGAATTCCTGCCTGCCCCATTCTGTGCTTCCTTTCCTCTCCAAAAACCCAACGGGGTTACCTTGGTAATAACAAAGTGCACCGTTCCAGGAGGGAGGGAACAGAATCCTATTCTGATGGAGCCGATTTCTCCTCCTCCCCTCTTTGCCCCTTTTATTGCTGCCAATTTTGTTTAGGGGGAAAAAAAAAAATCACAAGCAAATGCTAATGATGGGGGGGAAAAAAAAGCACTTTTTTTTTTCCTTGGGTGGGGAGTAAATGCCATTGGAAGACTTCTATGCGAAGAGATGCCGGGGGGCACAATATATCAAAGGAAATATAATGCACCCAGGTTAAAACTAATGATTGCCATATAATTAGATGTGAACCATTGTGCTATAAATGTGTATTCTTCAGCGTGCTGTGATTGTACAGTAAAAGAGAGAGAGAGAGAGTGAGCGCACGGAGAAAGAAAGACAGAAAAACACCGAACCCAGCAACGTACTATAAAAAGCACTGTTGACTTTTCTGCTGTTTAGTATTCCTTGCCCGTACTCCCCCAGGAGTATGTAATTAGTGCTTTATGAAGAGCGCATTTAAAGCAGTTTAATATTCACCTCATTCAGTCTGAAACAATGTGATCACTGCTTAGACAAATCACTGCTCCTCACTGACATCCTCTGTCAGTACATTACCTCTGAAAAGACCTTTCAAGAGGCTTGGATGTTAATTAGTTGTCTATCATGTATAAACAGAGCAGTGAGCAGAAGGGCTGCACCAGGCCAAAGGCACAGAGGGAAATACTGGAAATACTGTTTTTATGTTTTTTCCCTTTTTTTTTTTTCCCTTTTCATGAAAATCCCCGGCTTTGTCGTCCCCCCTCTCCCCGCTTTGATGGCTCTTTGCAGAGTTTTGCATGGCCTGGAGTGCAGCCCGGGCTTCCCCGCTGCTCCCCAGGGTGCTGGGCCAGCCGGCACTGAGCTCTGCTGTGGGCAAGGTGTTCCTAAAGCTGCTGTGTGGGGTGGGACCTGCTGAGCTGCCTCTGCCCCGCTGGTGTGAGCATCCCATCCTGCATGCCATCCTGCATCCCAGCCCTGATCCCAACCACGTATCCCAACCCGCATCCCAACCCGCATTCCATCCCTGCATCCCAACCCTGCATCCCAACCTGCATCCCAACCACATATCCCATCCTGCATCCCAACCCTGCATGCCAACCACGTATCCCAACCCTGCATCCCAACCCTGATCCCAACCCTGCATCCCAACCTGCATCCCAACCCTGCATCCCAACCCACATCCCAATCCTGCGTCCCATCCTGCATCCCAACCCTGATCCCAACCACGTATCCCAACCCACATCCCAACCCTGCATCCCACCCTGCATCCCAACCCTGCATGCCAACCACGTATCCCAACCCTGCATCCCAACCCTGATCCCAACCCTGCATCCCAACCTGCATCCCAACCCTGCATCCCAACCCACATCCCAATCCTGCGTCCCATCCTGCATCCCAACCCTGATCCCAACCACGTATCCCAACCCACATCCCAACCCTGCATCCCACCCTGCATCCCAACCCTGATCCCAACCACGTATCCCAACCCGCATCCCAACCCGCATTCCATCCTGCATCCCACCCTGCATCCCAACCTGCATCCCAACCTGCATCCCAACCCTGATCCCAACCCTGATCCCAACCACGTATCCCAACCTGCATGCCATCCTGCATCCCATCCTGCATCCCAACCCTGTATCCCAACCCTGCATCCCATCCTGCATCCCAACCCTGCATCCAAGGCATCACCCCGACCCTGAACCCCAGACAACATCTTGTCCTGTAGCCTTGCTCCTATCATCCCACCCTTCATCCTAACCCTGCCTCCCTCTTCATCCCACCTTGCATCCTATCCTGCAGGACAGTGTTACTTCCCGATCTTGCATCCCAGCCTTCATCTCATCCTGCATCCCAACTGTTTACCCCAAACCTACATCCCAACCCTATAACTTAACCCCACATCCCATCCTGACTCCCAACCCCCTTCCTAGTCTTACCCCCCCCCCTTCCCCCTCCCCCAGCTCAGGGTTTTTCCCCTTTTCTCTCCCTTTTTCCCTGGCTCTCTTAGTCATGAAGGTGAGGCACTGGTGGAGACACAGACATCAAAAACAAGAGGTGATGAAATGCTGGGAATAATTAAGTTGCACTAAATCACCGGGCCCGGGTGGCACGCTGCCAGAGCTCTGGGAAACTGGAGCACGGGGAGCTGCATTATTATTAATAATCACTGGCCCCATCACGAACAACAACTTATTTTGCACCTCCTTGTACCAAAGGAGTGGGAAGCAGCTGGGACAGGGGGTGGGCGGTCACAGAGCAGGGGGACAGAGCAGAGGACGCGACCCCAAAACGCTCCGGTGGCACCGTGATTGGTGATGTGTTGTATAGGGGGAAAAGTGCGTGATTTGGGGCTAAACCCAGCGCTGGGGGTCTCGGGGGATGCTCCATCCCACAACAGCGAGGTCTCCAAAAGATTTGGGGAGAGGTTTCCATCTCCTTTCCGTTTCATTTGGGGCCAGCAATGGTTTTGCATGGCCACATTTCTGGGGCAGAATCAATTGTTTTCCCTGTTTCGCGCACCGGGCACACGGGTGAACTCAGCGCTGATTGAGATCATGGAAACCACTCTGCCTGTGCAGACAGGCACCCGGCTCCGTCTGACCGTCCGAGCAGCCCCTATAGGGCTGTGCATCCATCCCCGTGTCGCCGGCAGCCCCGATCCCAAGCAAGTCTGCTCCCGCCACGCATCCTCCGCGCACCCCTCTCCTTGCGCAAGGGCTTATCCGCCCGCATCACTGCAAGAGGAGCTGCCTGCTCCCAGGGCGTGGGCGAGCCTGCTGCCCCGGGCTGGGCATTGCACAGCTCCTCTGCCCAGCCCCGGTGCTGCAGAGAGTTTTGCAGCAGGGTGCGTTCCCCCACCGCGCATTGCTGGGGTGATAGCGGGCCAAGAGCGACGTTGGCACTGCGGAGCTTTGGGATGTGTTTTTCTTGCATCCTGGTGAGCTTTCAGCCTTGAAAGCTTTGGGGAAAATGTGCTTTGAGCTAAGGCTCGTGTTGGGGTTGGATCGTGCTCTTTGGCAGCCCCAGTGGGCTCTCTCTGTGGCCACAGGGCTCTCCCCATGGCTCGGGGTTGGTTGGAGACACGGCGATGGCACGAGTGGGACTCAGCCCTCACCACCGTTCCCACCTGCACGCATTTCATCAGGGTGACCACAGCCAAAATCCTCCCTGCCGGGGGCAAACCAACCTGTGTCGAAATTTCTGCGAGCTGTAAATCTACAGCGGTTGTAAAACCTCTAAGCCTCCATCTGCAACGCGCAGGTAAACCTTTAATTCCCCAACAATACCCAGCTAACTCCCAGCTAAATCCCTAATTCCTGCGCGCCGGGGCCGCTCGCGTTGGGCACCGTGCAGCCTGGTGGCTGCAGAACTGAGGCAACCCCACGATAGAGGGGACGCCGACGGGTTTCGGGGCTCATCAACGCAGTGATGACAGTGGTGGTGATTGCTCCACGCGTTGTACAACGCGGGTCCCCGCCGCTGGCACAACGCTTGCCCAAGCCGGTGAAACCTGTAGGGAAAGACCACCCTTTCTTGGGCAACTTCCCTGACTCAAGATCCCACCCCGAGTCTCCGGGAGATGGATCTCTGCTGCCTCTTACAACATATTGCCATCCAAACTGGTTTCCCCACAGATCTCTCTTCCATGGATTGTTTTCCCTTTTTTTTTTTTTTTTTTTTTTTTCAATTTTTGGGTGGCTGCAAGGGCTCAGACCACGGCACTGCATCGCTGTCAGCTGCTCTCTGTAGAATCATGGAGCTGCTGAGGTGGGGGAAGACCTCCAAGACCATCAACCGTTGACCCATCGCCACCATTTCCATGGAATCATTGACTCACTGAGGTTGGGAAAGACCACCAAGGTCATCAAGACAACCCCTGACCCACCCCCACCGTGTCCATAGAGTCAAAATTGAAGAAGACGCTCCAAGATTATCAAGTCCAACCCCAACCCGTCACCACCGTGCCCATAGGATCATCAAAGTTGGAAACAACCTCCAAGATTACTGAGTCCTACCCCAACCCATCACCACTGTGCCCTTAGCATCACACATCCATTAAGGCTGGAAGTGACATCGAAGACCACCAAACCAACCGCTGACCCATCCCCACTGTGCCCACCAAACCATGACCCCAAGTGCCACATCTCCACCTTTCTTTTGCCTTACACCACGCAAAGCTCAACCGAAAACACACGTTTTATACAAAAGAAGTTCCCAGAGCTGCAGAAGCCCTTTGAGACGCCGGGATTTTCCTGCTGTTATCAACCCAAATCTTCCCCAAAGGGAAGGTTCCGGCAGTGGAAGGGTTACGGGCACCCATCTGTGCAGCCGCGTTTCACAACGCGCTCCGAGTTTTACTACAAGTTTCAGACAATGAAGGTGTGTCTGCGCTCGCTGCCTGGCTTGCCCATGGTGTAGGCGTCGGGTTCAGCGCCGTCTTGTCAACACTTGAATATGTTGAGCATCACTCACGGGGCATTCTGTAAGAAACCTATTAAGTTAATTACCCAGGCTCGCTTGCTCCGTGTGTGTGTGCGCACCTCTACTGTAAAAATTTGGCTTTTTGCATTGCAAGAGGCTTCTGATGCAAGCCTCGGTGTGATGACATCTCGTCTGTGCTGTAACTGATACAGCTGTGAGCTCGGAGCCAGCAGCAAGGATCTGAGTCGGGCTGCACAGCCCCGACATAAGGATTATGGGGTCGGGGTGACCTCCAACGCCTCCCCTCCCTGCATCCCTTCCCAAGGCCCATCCAACACGCCGCCCCAAGGCATCGCCCCGCATCCCCCGGCCCCACCTATGGGTGTTTTTCAGGTGGTTTTTTGGATGGGGGAGGAGCGCGGGGCGTTGCACAAACATCGCATGCGCCCCAGGTGGGGCGGCCGGGCCCCCTCCTTCCGCGCCCCGCGTGCGCCCCGTGGGAGCCGGGATCCGGTGGACTTTTATGGAAGAAAGGGAAGTCCGTGGCACGGCGGCTTGGCAGCCTCTCTGCAGCTGTAACCGCAGCGCTGTTAACCCCTCATCCTCGGGATGGGGCGGCCCCAGCGCTGCAGAACCCCGCATCCCTGGGGAGCAGAGGATGCTCGGCAGCAAGAAGTTGGACAAGACGTGCGTGGCTTTTCCTGAGCACCCAAACCAGGGCAGAAACTCACCGAGCGACACCCAGACCCTCTCCTCCTCCAAGGATCCCCCCCCCCTCCCCCCCTCCTTGCAAAATGCACCGTAACGAGCAGAGGGAAGCGCTCCAATTCGAGACGTTTCCTGTCCAAATTCGCTGCATCCCCAGGGCCGGGCCGGACTCTCCCTCCGCCCGCTGCCAAATGTTGTTGTCAGGAAGCGGCCGCAAGGCTGAGCCCGAGGCACCCGGATGCACTGCGGGGGCCGGGCGGCTCCTCGTCCCCAGATGTGCAGGGGAGAGTTTTGGCCAGCAAGAAAATGATGAAATAATAGAAAGGATAACAGAGAGAAAAAGCAGAACGCCACCCCCGTGCTCTTCCCTCGTCGTTCTCATCCGATTCCCCGTTGATTCTGTTCAGTTCCCCACTGCTCCCCTTCAGTTCCCCACAGATTCCATCTGATTTCCCATTGCTCCCATCCGCCATTCCCCACTGCTCCCATCCAATTCCCCACTGGTTCTGTCCTATTTCCCTTTGCTCCCATCCAATCCCCCACTGCTCCCATCAGATTCCTCCTCGCTCCCGTTCAATTCCTCATTATTCCCATCTGATTCCCCGCCGATACCATTCAATTCCCCATTGCTCCCATCCCATTTCTCCATTCAGATTTTCAGTTTCTCTCATCTGAATCCCCACTGCTCCCATACAATTCCCCATTTCTCCCATCTGGTTCTCCAGTGCTCCCATCTGGACCCCAATTGCTCCCATACAACTCCCCACTGCTCCCATCTGAACCCCCATTGCACCCATACAACTCCCCACTGCTCCCATCTGAATCCCCATTGCTCCCATTCCATTTCTCCCATCACATTCCCCACTGCTTCCATCACATTCCCCATTGCTTCCATCACATTCCCCATTGCTCCCATCAGATTAGGGATTCCAAAATAGCCAACTTGGCCCAGAGCAGTAGCAGTGTTGGCACGCGCGGGCTTTGATCCGCCCCCGTGCCCAGGAAGGTGCTGGGATGGGGATCAGACAGAAGGAAAATGTGTAGGAGAGGTTTTGGGGCACGCGGGGCCGCATTCCCCCCATTCCCACCCCCCACACCCCGGGGTTGGCACGGGGTGCAGCATCCCTGCACCTCAAAAAGAGCTCCGTTGAGGTCATCGCCCTAAAACTCCGCAGCAGAATGGGGTTCCGTGTGGCCCCAGAGCCCGGATGCGCCGTGGGGATGGAGCACGGCACGCGGGCGGCGTTCTGGCACACGTGGCCACAGCTGAGCTCCGTGCCGTGCACCGCTCACGTGCGCCGGCGCTGTGCAAACATCCCCCTGTCCCCAAACCCTCCGTGTCCCCACGGGTGCGTCCTCCCCTCATCCCCCCCATTCCCAGGGCAGGGTGTCGGTGTGGGTCCCACACGGAATCGGGCTCCGGTCCTTTAAGTGCCTGAATTAGGTGAAATTTGGTGTTTCTCCAACAATGCTCCGGAAATGTGCTGCTGGAAAGGAGAGCTGACCGAAAGCCGCGCGGGCGCGGAGCGGATGAGTTTTCCACTCCTGAGAACCACTGCCCGGCCCCTTCCACGGCCGCTTCGAGTTCATTCCCTGCACCGAAAGCTCAGCGCTCTGAGCGTGGCTCTGCCCCCCACCGCTCCATCCCGGGGGTCCGGCAGCGCTTTGCCCACTCCCCGACCCTACAGAGCGGCCGTCCCACACCCCGATGGTCAGCATTCCTGGGCAGTGTGATGCTTCCTCCCCACTCCGACATTAAATCCTTTGCATAGAGCCCAGCGCCGGCGTGATCCGAGTTGATTTTGCTTGCTGAATAACCCTGCAGCCCGTCCCTCCCCGGGGCATTCGGGTGTATCAGACGAGCGTTCGTTTCAATTAAGCCCGTGCCTGATATTTATTTCTTAATATATTTTTATGGTGGCCTTCCCTGTTTAAGGCAATCTAGAAGGAAAAAGGAGGGCTGCCCTGAGCAGCAGTTGCTACTTCATGGTCCTGGAAGCAGCTGGGGTAAATCCTTCGGATGCTGACCCCATAAACCCAAGGAGGTGCTCACTGGAGCTGTGTCCCAGCCCTGGGACTCTGCTGGGTGGGCACTGGGACCCCTCGAGCCACCAGGGACCCATGGGGACATTCCTGGGGGGGGTCCAATGAGTCCCGGCTGGTTTTTGTGGTGAGAGTGGGCGGCCAACCCATATTCGTGTGGCTGCATCTTTCTGGTGGTCCCACTGAGGAATGGTGGTGGTCCCATTGAGGTGTGATGGTGGTCCCATTGAGGTGTGATGTCCCGTCGAGAAATAATGGCGGTCCCATTGAGGTGTGATGGTGTACTACTGGGAAATGATGGTGGTCCCATTGAGGTGTGATGGTGGTCCCATTGAGGTGTGATGGTGTACCATTGGGAAATGATGGTGGTCCCATTGAGGTGTGATGGTGGTCCCATTGAGGTGTGATGGTGGTCCCATTGAGGTGTGATGGTGTACCATTGGGAAATGATGGTGGTCCCATTGAGGTGTGATGGTGGTCCCATTGAGGTGTGATGGTGTACTACTGGGAAATGATGGTGGTCCCATTGAGGTGTGATGGTGGTCCCATTGAGGTGTGATGGTGTACTACTGGGAAATGATGGTGGTCCCATTGAGGTGTGATGGTGGTCCCATTGAGGTGTGATGGTGTACCATTGGGAAATGATGGTGGTCCCATTGAGGTGTGATGGTGTACTACTGGGAAATGATGGTGGTCCCATTGAGGTGTGATGGTGTACTACTGGGAAATGATGGTGCCCCACTGAGAAGCGATTTCCTATTGAGAAATGATGGTGTCCCACTGAGGTGTCCCATTGAGAACGGATGGTGGTCCCATTGCAAAATGACATCCCATTCAGGAATGATGGAGGTTCCATCGAGAAATGGCAGTGGTCCCATTGAGAAGTGATGGTGGTCCCATTGAGAAGTGATGGTGGTCCCATTGAGAAGTGATGCCACGGCACAGCAGTGGGGTAAAAGCAGTCGTTTTTGGTGCTTGAGCTGAGCTGGGAACCATTGGGGTCTGGGATCTGGGGGATATCTGCACTCCATCCCCCTCCCTGAAGGACTTCTCCATGCAGGAGCAATGGGATGGAGAGAGTAATGGGATGGAGAGAGTAATGGGATGGAGAGAGCAATGGGGTTTCTATTGCACTCCTCCATACTCTCCATCAACATCTCAGGTCTGGACAAGACCGGGGGTTGGGGTGAGAGCAATCCCATTCTGTTTGTGTTCTTTTCCACGGGGAAACCCTCCAGACGGGCTCATTTCCACGCAGGGCTGTGATCCAACAGACCCGCAGCAGAAAGCAGCGCGGTGTTTGAGCCCCCTCTGTTTGCAGGGGCTCAGATGTCCCCAGGGGGTCCCCGGGGCGGCACCACAGCCCCCCTCCTCAGCACGGCCGCGGTCCCATCCGCCGTCTATTTGTCCTGGATCCCCTCCAGCTGCTGCGCTGATTCCCACACCCACTTCCCATCCCGTTCCGAACCGCTGCGCTCAGCACCCTGCCCTTCCCCCTCCTCTCCATGGGACCGTCCAGAGGGGCAGAAGAAGAGGGACCGTGTGTGTGCGTATAGATGAAGATGTAGGACCAAGAGGGGAACAAAACGCGACTCACCACCGCCGCCTTAATTTATTTGTGGACGTGGACGCCATGGGGTTGGGGGGGGGGCTCCGGGCACTGCCGTGGCGTTGGGTTGGGAAGGGGGGAAATGATTTGCTCTGCTGTTTGGGGTGAGGGAATGGGGGCACGGAGGTTTGTGGGGCTGCACGGGAGGGCGGTCGGTGCACGTCGGGCTCTGCAGCGCTGCCTGAGACGGCCGTGGATGGAGGATGGAAACGGCGGGGGGAAGAGAGAGGGAAAAGGCACAAATGGTGTCATTAGGGACTGTTAATGCTCTCGTAAAAGGGCATTAATAAATGCGGCAGCTCAGCAGCATCCATTAGCCGGGCTGGTGGTGGGGAGATGAGGTGAGGACGCTTCGCACCGACCCCACAATCCCCTCCTATGGCTCAGGGCAATCCTTCCCCCCCCCCCAACCCTCCCCAGCTTTGCTCCCTTCCCTTCGCAAGAGCTGTTTACCACCTATTAAAAAGAAAGGCAGCTCTCTCAGTGCCAGTCCCTGCTCCCCCTCCCGCCCTCTTCCTGTTCTCTCCTCTTAAAATGAGCTTTATCCTTTGACTCTCCCATCCCCGGGGCGAAAGGGAACGCGCCGCGTCTCGGGGTGAGCAGAACCCGCAGTGTGAGCAGGTGGGGGAGCAGGGAGGAGCGCGGCCGCTCCCCAGGAGCCCACGGCAAAGCCAGGAATAGCAGCTGGGTGCTGCACGGAGCAGCACGGCCCGGCCCGGAGATCCCTCTGCCTTCACAGGGGGCAATGGGACGGGAGAGGTCGGGGCGGTGTTGGGGTGCGGAGAGCTCTGGGGGGGGGGAGGGCAGAGGGGTGGGTGCAACCCCGGCACAGCTGGGAGGGATGGGGGTGCACAGATGGGGGGGTGGGAGCAGAAGTGTCGATGCGCATCTGGACGGAGTGGGGGCACACGAGTGGTTGCACACCTGGATGCAGCGGGGACGTGGATTGGTGCATGCCTGCGTGCAGCAGGAACACACGTGCCCGTGCACGTCGGGGTGGAGTGGGACCACGTGCCTGGGTGCACATCTGGGCGGGCCGTGTCACACATCTGGATGGGCCATATCACACCTGGATGGGCCATATCACACACCTGGATGGGTCCTCACCTGGATGGGCCATATCACACATCTGGATGGGCCATATCACACACCTGGATGGTCCGTGTCACACATCTGGATGGGCCCTCACCTGGATGGGCCATATCACATACCTGGATGGGCCATATCACACATCTGGATGGGCCGTATCACACACCTGGATGGTCCGTGTCACACATCTGGATGGGCCGTATCACACACCTGGACGGGCCGTGCCACACACCTGAGCACAGACAGCAGCCATAGAACCCCCTGCAGACCCCTGGCAGCCTCTCCTCCAACCCCCATAGAGCCCGGGCACCCCGAGCTGCCCCACGTCCCCCCACTGATGGGACCCCTTTGGTTCTGGCTCCGGGATATGGGGACCTTTGGCACCCCGGTGAACCGCGCCGTGCCATACACCGCCCGGCACGGTGACTCAGAGCACAGCATTCCCTTCCATCCCACTGCAGGGCGAAGCTTTGATCCCCAAACGCCCTCCATGCTCCCCACGTGCGCTTCTGCTCGCAGTTATTCGGTGCCTCCGGTTTGGGGTTGGTTGGTGTTTTTTTTGGGGGGGGGGGGGTGATAACTCCCAGGGCAGGTCGGGACGGAGCAGCGCTGGCAGCAGCACCTGTGTGGGCAGGACTGGAATAACGGGTGCAGTCAGGGGAGGATTTATGGGCGCTGGGAGAGGTGGTGGGAAGTGGGGGTCGGGGGGGGGATGGTTGGGGTGGGGGTGGGGATCTACAGGGTCAGAGTGCAGCGATGTCCCCATAACCCCATAACACAGCACAGGGCATCACCCCCTGCCCGGATGTTGAGGGGTGTCACATAGGAGAGGTTGGTTTGCTGGTGGATTTTGCAAGGAAAATGCTCAAAATAGCATCTCCCCCCCCCCAAAAAAAAAGAAGAAAAAGTGCATTGGGGTTGAAGTCGGGGTGGCTCTGTCCCACCGTGGGCTCAGCAGCTCCTCACCTCCTCTCTGTGTCGTTTCAGGGCGCAGAGCTGAGGATGGGGGAGCTCAGAGGGCGCGTGCTGACGGGTGAGTGCCAACCCCGGGGCTGGGGGGGCGCTGGGGGGGGGCTGTGGGGTGCGGTGGTGCCCCACGGACACAGCGCATGGGCTGTGGTTGGCTGAGGCGCTGCTTTGGTGTTGTTCTGTTTCTGGAGGTAAAGGTGGTTCCTGGAAGAGGTCCAAACCGGTGTAAGGAAAGGGGAGGGGGGGGGTTCGGGAGGGGGGGGAGAGGGGGAGGGGGGGGGGGAGGGATAAAACAGTCAGAAAGAAAAACCGGAGATAAAAGAGGGTGAATCCCAACCGCCTCTGTGATGTGGCACGAAGAAAGAGTTTGGGTTCACGTCAGGCCGAGAGGCGGCCGTGCAGCTTACAGCCCAGAGGGACGTGTCCGTGTGTCCCTGGGGGGGGGGCAGCGGGGTGGGGGGGGGGGTGTGGGGATGGGGGAGCCCCCGGTTGGCCTCTATCACATCCCTGTGTGCCACCCATGCAGAACACAGCGGCGTGGCTGGCGGCACACGGCCACATGTGGGCAGAGGTGCAGCGCTGCGGGGCGGTGCGGTGGGGGCTCCCCTGCGTGCGAAGGGAGGAAACAACCCCAAAGCCGCGAGCATCCGCCCCAACCCTCCCAACGGGGCCGTGAGCGGGGCAGGGGGCGACGCTCACCCCCCCCCCCCCCATCTCCCTTTGCACCCACAGAGTACGCCCGCCCCACACCGCCGCCCCGCAGTGGGTACCACCGCTATCAGCTGCGCCTGTATGAGCAACCCGAGGGCGGACGCATCAGGTTGGGCCCTGAGGAGCGCATCTCTGCGGGTGAGGAGCAGCCGTCCCCCGGGGGCATCGCTTGGGGTGCTGCATCCGTCCGTCCGTCCGTCCGTCCCGAGACTGCAGAGTGGGAATGGCCACGCAGGGATGACGTGGTTTGGTGCGGCGGGATGAGCTCGGGGTGCCGGGGTGGGATGTCCACGCATTGGGGTTGGGGGTCACCAAAGGGTGGGATGGGGATAAGGGGCGGCGGCTCAGAGGCTGTGAAATTGGGCTCAGGCTTCACCCGCGCGTCCCCAACCGACCGACCGACCGACCGACGGTGGGAGTTTCGTCACTCTGATAGGGATCAGAGATGGAGATGTGACAAAGGGATTGCTCAAAGGGCCCTGACACAACTCCCAGCCGGAGCAGCGACACAGCCCCCTCACATGGCCCCCCCACATGGCCCCCCCACACGGCCCCCCCACACGGCCCCCCCACACGGCCCCCCCCACATGGCCCCCCCATACGTGGGGGTGGGCACGCGGGGGTAAAGCCGCCATGCACGGCTCTCTGCGGGTTGTTCTGCACCCCCAGTTTGCCTTCCCGGCTCATTAGCTCTGAGTCTTAATGGCCGAGGGTTGGATTGAACCTTCTGGCTGCTGTGTCATTGGGGGTGTCCCAGCGGGTAGGGAGGGGGGTCCTAAAAGAGCCGTCCCAGGAGGGGCTGTAGGGTTTTATCGGGTGGATGCAATGGGGTGGGCGCTGTGTTGGATGAGTCGCTGCTCACCCCGCAGAAATGAGGAGGGGAAGGTCTGATCCTGGACTCCCCCATCCTCTTGGCCTCTCGTGGGCTGGGATCCCACCCCCAAATGAATCCCCTCTCGTTGCTCCGTTTGCAGCACCGATCCCTCCATCAGCGCCGGCATCACCCACTGTCAGCCCAGCATCACCCCTAACCTTAACCCTAACCCTAACCCTAACCCCAACCCCAACCCCAACCCCAACCCCAACCCCATCCTGGCCAGCCTGGTGCTGTCCGTCTGTCCTCCGTCGCTTTAAGCTCGAATCCACTCAGTGTTAAAGGAGAACCCCCCCCGGGAGAGCATCACCCCCACCAGCCCTTCCTCCCCACCAACCCGACGTGAGCGCAGTGTGTGGGGGGCGGTGTGGGGCTGTGGGGGGCGGTGGGACCCATCGTTGCGGGCGGAGCGGTGGGGCCGCAGCTTCCAGAAGAGGGCACTGCGCCCTGGGCTGACCTCCCCGAGCCGCGCTCGGAGCGTCGGGACGCGGAGAGAGACGGGGGAGCAGCGCAGGGTGGGCGGGTGGGAAAGGGGGGGATGGGGGGGGGGCGGTCCGTCGGTGCTTCTCCGCTCCGCCGGGGCTCGAAGGGGGGTTGAGGGGCTGTGACCCACCGCGGGCTGAGGGTGTTGGCGCAGTGCGGAGGGGCGTTTCGGTGCCGGTGGGGGGTGGGGGCTGCGGGTAGAGCCGGAGGTGCGGCGGCGTCCCCGCACCGCCCCTTTGGGAGCGGTTTTTCCAGGGATGCTCTGAAACAAAACGGTTTCGTTGCTTGGGGGGGGGGGGGGGGAGGAATAGATCTCCCCCCCCCCCCTTCACCAACAGATCCCTCCGGGCGCCCCCACCCCTCCCTACTGACGGAGCCCCGCAACCACCCGGCGCTGCGACCCCAAAGCGGCTCAGTCCCCCCTCCCTCCTCACTTTCCCCCTTTTAGAGTCCGCTCCCACCGAACGCCGCTTTTTGCGGCGGCTCCGTCCCGTCCCGTCCCCCCCCCACTCCCCCGCCCCCCCCCCCCGGCCCAGCGGCCGTTCCGTCCCCAGCAGCGCTCAGCTGCGGCCCCGCGGGGTGACGGCCGCCTCTGCGCCCCGAGCGGATGGGAGATAACAGTTCTGCGGGCTGCAGAACGGCGGAGCCGCCCGACGGAGCGGCAGAACGCGCAGCTCTCCGTCCGCAGCGCCGCCCGACCGTCGGAAATCCCCCTCGTCCCGTTGGGGAATTCAGCATCCCGGCCGGCCGGGGGAAGGAAAACCCACCCGGACTGCGGCCTCAGAGCTGATTTGGGGCGCTTTTCCCCGTTTTCTCCCCCCACTCCCTTCGGCCACCCGCAGCGCTTTGCACGGAGACCCCCCGCGCACCCCAAGGGGGATGGAGACCCTTCTTTTGCCCGCAGGCGTCACCTTAACGAAGGCGGCACGGTTTGGGGTTGGGGCACAGCTGGGCGCACTGTGCCGCCTTCCTCCCCTTACGGGTCCGGATTCACATCGGGGAATGAGTCACGAACCGACCTCGATCCGCCCAGCCTGAAATTCGGGTCGGACCGGTGCTGGAAGGGAGAGGGAGAGGGCGAGGAAAGCAGGAGCTGAGCGCGGCGGGGTGATGCCGGGCTCGGCTTCGGGGCCGGGAAGCGAGGAAGGCTGCCGTGAGGATGACGATGGGGAGCTGTGCGGCCCCGGCCGAAGTCTCCGGGCTTTGGTTAATGGGGATAAAAGCGGGCGGCGGCCGCACGCCCACCTCCTTTGGGACATCATTAATCTCAGCAGAGCTGAGCTGATGGGGCTGATTAATGACGGCCCCGAGGCGCTGCGGGGTGGGGGTCCGGCGCAGGGCAGAGGGGTACGGTGGGGGGGGGGACAGAAGCCCATACATCCCTCCAACCGTCCGGCTGTGGGTCTGGAGGGGTTGGCAGAGCCGTGCCCGCTCCCCGTGCCTCAGTTTCCCCTGTGAGCGCTCCTCCTCCTCCTCCAGTGATGATATAATCCTGCAGGAAACGAGTTTGAAAGTGGACCAAAGCGCGGATGAAACGCCTCATTGTTCGGGCTGGGGGGGGAACGGTGACCCCACAACCTCCTCTCCCAACCCCACTGACTCATGCATGGGGCTATCGGGACCCATCGGCACAGAGGTGCCTTTTGTGGACACTCCGTACCCACACGAGGGGTGGCTGCGCTGCGTCGGGGTGCCCCACAGTTTGGGGCTGCCCCCACCTTGCTGGGTTTGGAGGGGGGGGGGGGGGGGGGATGCAGGGCTGGGAGCCGCCTGGGGAAGCCCCCAACGCATCCGTGGTCACCGTGGGGGGGTTTCCTTCAGGACGGACCCACGGGGAGAGGTGAGAACAGCACGAGCGCAGGTAGGAAAGTAGGTCAGGAAAAACCCTCACCCCGCACAGCGGGGCCGCTGCGTGCAGCCCTGTAATAACTCAGCCTCATCCCGGCCGCTTTCATCCGCGCCTCTCGGGAGGATCCATAAACACTAATTAGGGCTGCCGGCACCCCAGGGAGGGGGGAGCAGCCGCGTCTCGTTCTCACCCCGTCCCGCGGGGCCCCCAATGCGCTCCGCTTGGGCTTTCTGGGGGCTTTCATCCCGCGGATGAAAGGCACCCACAGATTTGGGGACTGCAGGATCGGCTCCGGGACCCCCCGAGAGACCCCAAGCCCGTGCTCGGGGGGATGAGTGGGGGGATTCAGAGCCCCAAGTGAGAGGTTCCCATCCTTTTTCCATCCTTTCTAAGGGAGATCTTTAGGGGTTGGATGCGCTCTTCTCCATCCTGGGCACAGCAGCAGCCCCCCATCCGCGTCCGTGGGGGGCACAGAGCATGGCGGGAGGTGGGGGGCAAATGGGAGGGAGGGTTTCGGGTCATCAGTGGGGCTGTTCCTGCACTGTGACACCACAGCTGTGTCCCTTTGGTGTCTCTTTGGGTGGCCCCTTTGGTGTCCCTTTGGTGTCCCATTGGGTGTCCCATTGGGTGTCCCTTTGGTGTCCCTTTGGGTGTCCCTTTGGTGTCCCTTTGGGTGTCCCTTTGGGTGTCCCCTTTGGTGTCCCTTTGGTGTCCCATTGTGTGTCCCATTGTGTGTCCCTTTGGATATCCTTTTGGGTGTCACTTTGGGTGTCCCTTTGGTGTCCCATTGTGTGTCCCTTTGGTGTGCCTTTGGTGTCCCATTGTGTGTCCCATTGTTTGTCCCTTTGGTGTCCCTTGGGTGCCTCTTTGGTGTCACCTTGGGTGTCTCCTTTGGTGTCCCTTTGGTGTCTCATTGTGTGTCCCTTTGGTGTGCCTTTGGTGTCCCATTGTGTGTCCCTTTGGGTGTCCCTTTGGATATCCTTTTGGGTGTCCCATTGTGTGTCCCTTTGGGTGTCCCATTGGGTGTCTCTTTGGTGTCCCATTGTGTGTCCCTTTGGGTGTCCCTTTGGATATCCTTTTGGGTGTCCCTTTGGGTGTCCCTTTAGTGTCCCTTTAGTGTCCCTTTGGTGTCCCTTTAGTGTCCCTTTGGGTGTCCCATTGGGTGTCCCATTGCGTGTCCCTTTGGGTGTCCTTTTTGTGTCCCTTTGGGTGTCCCTTTGGTGTCCCCTTGGGTGTCCCTTTGAGCGTCCCTTTGGATGTCCCTTTGGTTTCCCTCTGGGTGTCCTTTCGGATGCCTCTTTGGTGTTCCTTTGGGTGCCCCCTTGGATGCCCACGCTGGGGATTTCCAGGCTCAGGCTCAGAGGAAGCAGTGCGCAGCTCTGCCCAAAGGTCAGCAGGAAGCAGTGGGGGCGGAGGGGGGTCCCCATCCTCTGCCACCCCCCGGGGGCTGCTCAGAGCAGTGTGCAGCACCGCATGGCCTCTGCGCAGCAGTGCAGAGCTGTTTGCAGGATGTGGTCGGGCGCTTTGCACACAGCAGCAGGATGCAGCCCCGCTCACCCCTCTGCTCTCTCCCCCCAGGCTCCTGGTCGCTGGAGAGCTTCGTGGAGCGCTTTCAGCTCGGCTCCCCCGTGGCCTCGACTCAGTTCCTCACCAAACACCACGAGGATTAGAGGGGCGCAGAGCCCGCAGCGCTCCCGGCCTCCTCCAAACCCCAAATCCCTCTGCGCAACACCGCCGCGGGGTTCCCTTTGAGGTGCCCCACCTCGAAGCTTTGCCGTTTGCTGAACTCGACCAACGGATGCCCGTGGGGTCTTTGCATCCATCTCTGAGCTGTGGCCGCCGGGTCCCGATGTCACCGAGCGGTGGCACTGGGATGCAGTGTGGGAGCCGCCGTGGCTCCATCCGCGCTCTTCTCTTGGAAAGCAAAACCGAAATTAAAGCTGTAAATCAGAAGAGCTCTGCCTGCCGGCCGCGCAGCCGGACCTCCCCTGTAATTAGCTCTTTAATTAGGCTTTTCATCCCGAGAGTCGGGTTTTCTCCTTGCAGGCTGCCCTCGCTGATTTCATGCCCCCATGGCGCAGAGCTTGGAGCAAACCCAGCGTGGGAGCGTGGCTTAACTGAGGCACCGGGAAGCACTCCTGGCACGGGTTGGAGGGCGCAGCCATGCTCCCATTGCTGCATCTCACCCCAAACCCACCCCAAATGCATCGACCCTGCAGTGAGAGCAGCTTTCACCTCACAGCCAAAGGGCTCCGATGGGGCCGGGACTTTCCCTGCAGCAGGAAGAGGTTGTTTACCCAGCGGGGCTGAATCACGTGCTGCATCCCATGCAGCGCTGCAGGGAGGGATGCATGGTGCTCATTGCATCCCATGCAGCACTGCAGGGAGGGATGCACGGTGCTCATTGCATCCTGTGCAGTGCTGCAGGGAGGGAAGCATGGTGCTCATTGCATCCCATGCAGCGCTGCAGGGAGGGATGCACAGTGCTCATTGCATCCCATGCAGCGCTGCAGGGAGTGGGGATGCACGGTGCTCATGCAGCAGTGCAGGGAGGGATGCACGGTGCTCATTGCATCCCATGCAGCACTGCAGGGAGGGATGCACGGTGCTCATTGCATCCCATGCAGCGCTGCAGGGAGTGGGGATGCACGGTGCTCATGCAGCACTGCAAGGAGGGATGCACAGTGCTCACTGCATCCCATGCAGCACTGCAGGGAGAGATGCATGGTGCTCATTGCATCCCATGCAGCGCTGCAGGGAGGGATGCACGCTGCTCATGCAGCAGTGCAGGGAGGGATGCACGGTGCTCATTGCTCCACCACAGCTGTTACTGTCGTTGTAGGGGGGAGAGAAAATGCGATGGGAAATGGCCGCCATCCTTCTGGGCCTTCATGGAAATGGAAATGGGGTGGGAACACCGTGGGTCTGGGGTGGGTGCATGGGGGGGTGTGGGGAGCCCTGAGGGGGGCAGCCCCATAGTGGGGTGGGGTGGGGGTGGAAGTCGTTGGGGATAGGGATGGGATGGGATGGGATGGGATGGGATGGGATGGGGGTGGGGTGGGATGGGATTGGGATGGAATTGGGATGGGATGGGATGGGATGGGATGGGATTGGGGTGGGATGGGATGGGATGGGATGGGATGGGGGTGGGATGGGGGTGGATGAGGGTGGGGATGAGGTGAAGATGGGGTTGGATGGGGATGAGGATGGCATATGCATGCAGATGGGATGGAGATGGAATGGGCTGAGTTGGGGTGGGGATGGGGATGGAGCAGGGATGGAGATGGGATGGGGATAAGGATGGGATGGGATGGGGGTGAGGGTGGGATAGGGTGAAGATGAGATGGGAATAGGGATGGGGTGGAGATTAAGATAGAATGAGAGTGAGAATGGGATGGGGATAAGGATGGGGGTGGGAATGGGGATGGATAAGGATGAGGAAGAGGATGGGGATGGAATGAGAATGGGATGTGGATGGGACCAGGATGAGATCGGGTGGAGATAAGGATAGGATGAGGGTGGGGACGGAGTGGGGATGGGGATAAGGGTGAGATGGGGGTGGATGAGGATGGGGATGGGGGATGAGAACGGGGATGGGATGAGAATAGGGATGGGATGGGATGAGAATGGGGATGGGATGGGGGATGAGAATGGGGATGGGATGAGAATGGGGATGGGGGATGAGAACAGGGATGGGGATGGGATGAGAATGGAAGGCAGTGAGGGCAGGAATGAGGACGGGGATGTGGATGGAAGTGGAAGCAATGAGGACGTGGGTGAGCACAGCCCACGGTGACATCGCAGCACGCCATGGCACAGCGGCACCGCCCCGCCGTGACCACAAACTCTCACTGGGACGTCCACGAGGCCTCTGCAGCGTGGAAAATATGAAGGGCCATTTGTTTGCTCGCTTTGGGGTAAATTAGAAAGAAAGAAAGAGAAAAAAGGAAGCCACGCACAGTCATCCCGCGGGCGCCCGGCGTTGGCCGCCCCCCTTCGCCTCCCCTTCCATCCACTCCCCATTGGTGCAAGAGACAGAAAAGAGAAGCTGAGTCTCTCGCCGCCTAAATGTAGAAAGTTTTGCTTCTAAATCAGTGTGCGATGGAAAGGAAATACGTCACATCCCTGGGGAAGTGGCAGCCACAACCCCAGCGCTGCAATGGAACAGCCCGGCCCCGAAATAGCTGCGCTCTGTTATTGTCACCGATAGCGCCTTTTTTTTTCTCTCTCTCCCTCTCTGTCTCTGTGTGTCATTTTTAGCATCCAGAGGAAGTTTTGTTTGTGTTTGTCAGCCCGACTTTCCACTGCCGTGGCTTCTTTCTTTTTCCTCTTCTGATGGGGGGGTGAGAAAGCGGCGCTGGGGCCGCGAGATCCCATTGCAGAGCCGAAGGGAGAAGGCAGAGCTGCGGCCCCATAGAACCCCACGTGGCTGTGGGTGGGGGGGGGGATGTGGCCCTCGAGGACCCCTTTGCGACCCATGGAGGATGTGGGCACCGCTGGGGCTCCCGTACCTCCGCCGGCCCCATCCCAGAGCAAACGTGGGCGCATTGGGGGTGGGTCGGGGTCAGACTTGGGGGTCTCGGAGGTCTCTTCTGGCCTTAATGATCCCCCCCGGCCGAGGGAGGGGTGGGAGGGGTCCCATCCCCCGCAGGAGGGCAGGAAGGAGCCCCTCTCCGTCCCACATCTGATGGGACCACACTGCAGAAGTGCCAACGTAAGGAAGGGCAGGGGGTACAGGGGAGCAATGGGGCGTACAGGGGAGCAATGGGGCGTACAGGGGAGCAATGGGGCGCCCCCCAACCCATGCAATGGGGCAGAGGGACAGGACGGGTGCAGCCCCGATCTCTGGGAGCAGAGCTGAGCTCCCCCGGCGCCGGCACTTGCACGAGAAGGGATCGGCGGGATCAGCTGACGATGATCTCAGTGCATAACTATATCAACCTGCAAATTAATTAGCGCTATCTCGCGCCACATAATGGCCCCATCTGCGGCCCTCCGGCACTCCTCGGGCGCTCCGTGCAGCCCGGCTCGCCGCACCCCCCGGGATGTGGGTCAGGACGGGGGCGCCCCGTTTGCCAACGGGGAAGATGGGATGTGGGGACAACCAGCATTGAGGGCTGATGGAAACCCCCCACCCCGCAGACCCCCGTGTGGGGCTGTGTGGTGGGGATGCTCAGCCCTACAGAGCTGGATTGGGGCAGGGCTGTGTAGGAATGTTGGGCTTCTGGAGCCATAGGGGAGAGTGTGTATGGGGCCGCATCCCCACTCTGTGGGGGAGGAGCACACGGGGTGGTCTCAGCACAAGGCTTTTATTAATTAGCGATAATGAGTGACATTTAGGGCCTCCGAACACGGCGTGCGTCCCTGGGGGAGCTCTGTGGGGTTGCCTGGACCCATTGCTCCTATCTCGGTTGGAGAGATGCGGGTGCTGAGGGCTGCGGCCACAAATCCAAGCTCTCTGCTCACCCCACAGCATCAGGACCAGAGCTCTGCGGCCCCATAAGTGTGACCCACAGCCCCACAGCCCCGGCCCCTCATTCCCAGGGGCGCTGCTCCGCAATGCAGACCCACTGCTCGGGTCTGTTTTTCTGTTCCCATACTGAAACCCGGATAATAACAGGAAAGTCCTTCGGGGTCGGAACCGGGGGTGGCCCAGAGGTCGGGGCTGCCCCACTCTGTGCGTTGGACCATCGGTCCCCCTGAGATCCCTGCTGCACAAAGGGACCGCTCCCCATCGCCATGGGGAAACTGAGGCACAGAAGGGCTCCCATAGACCCCTCCCGCCCCCCATCCCTCCGTCCTCCCCCACACCTCAGCACGTGGGGAGGCGCTGAGCCCAACGGAGCATCCCAAGGGAGCAGCCCCGTCCCAGAGCCACCACCCCACGCCCCAAGGAGAGGAGTGAGGGAGATGTGGGCCCCACTTCCACGTGTAGCTCGGGGTGTTTCGAGCATTTCTGGAGGAGGGGGGCGTGTGGCTGTCAGAGGCAGAGCAGGAAAACCAACGTGAGCGTGCAATGGGAGGGCCGCGGCCGTGCCCCGAGGTGCTGTGGGTCAGGGGCAGAGTTTGGCCCCAGCAGAGGATTTCCCACACCCAACAGCAGCAGGGAAAGTCTCTCCTCCCCCAGAAGCGACAGCAGGGCTGAAATCACCCCGCGCCCATCCATCCCTGCGGGCGCTCTGTGTCTCCAACGGCCGGGAGGGCTCTGCAAACTGCAGCACCTCATCCTGCCCGTGAGACCTCAGCGCTCACAGACAAAACCCGAGCGATCTGATGAGCCCTTCGCCAAACACCCCCCCGACGCCCACCCATCTGCGGTGATTTGTTGCCCTTCTCCACGCCGTGAGAAGAGCGGGCGTTGCGGCCCCGGTACAGTCATGCCCGGGGGTAGGAGCGGGGTAGGTGACATTTCCCCATCAGCCACAATGTTTACTACTCTGTGACCTATAGATATACATCTGCAGCACATCCGAAGGGCTGTGGGGAGGAGAGCCTGATGGTTTCTGCCTCACTCTTGGGGTCCGGGCAGACCCCATAGTGCCGGAGCGGAGGCAGCACCGCTCCGTGTCCCCAACCCGAGGGCTGCGGGTTCAGCACCGCGGACAGCTCCCGGGACCCCCACCATGGAGGGGGGGTGGGCGCCCCATTGTGCCCTTCGGCCTCAATTGCTGCCCCCCACATTGTGGTGGGACCCCCAGGTTGGGTCTGATTCGGGGTGGGATTCCAATGGGATCCCCAAGTGGGGTGTGAGTTGGGGTATGATTTCTATAGGATCCCCAAGTAGGGTGCGATTTGGGGTGGGATTCCAATGGGACCCCTCGGTTGGGGTGTGATTTGGGGTGGGATTCCAATGGGACCCCTCGGTTGGGGTGTAGTTTGGGGTGGGATTCCAATGGGACCCCTCAGGTTGGGTGTGATTTGGGGTGGGATTCCAATGGGACCCCTCAGGTTGGGAGTGATTTGGGGTGGGATTCCAATGGGACCCCTCAGGTTGGAAGTGATTTGGGGTGAGATTCTAATAGGACCCCAAGTTGGGTATGAATTGGGTTATGATTCCAATTGGGGTCCCCCAGATTGGGTGTGATTTGGACGATGATTCCAATGGGAACCCCAAGTTGGGTGCGATTTGAGGTGGGATTCCAATGGGATCCCCAAGTGGGGTGTAGTTTGGGGTGGGATTCCAATGGGACCCCTCAGGTTGGGTGTGATTTGGGGTGGGATTACAATGGGACCCGTCAGTTGGGGTGTGATTTGGGGTGGGATTCCAATGGGACCCCTCAGGTTGGGTGTGATTTGGGGTGGGATTCCAATGGAACCCCTCAGGTTGGGTGTGATTTGGGGTGGGATTCCAATGGGACCCCTCAGGTTGGGTGTGATTTGGGGTGGGATTCCAATGGGACCCCTCAGGTTGGGTGTGATTTGGGGTGGGATTCCAATGGGACCCCTCAGGTTGGGTGTGATTTGGGGTGAGATTCTAATAGGACCCCAAGTTGGGTATGAGTTGGGTGCCGCCATTAATGAGGTGACCACGAATGAACAGTTCCCCTTTTCAATGCCCCGGAGATCTCAGGAGGGCCACCCCCATGAATCACGGGGTCACGGGACCGAAGATCACCCATCAGGTGACAGCGGGCACTGCCAGCGTGGTGGCATTTCTGTGCCAGCCCCACAGGGACAGCCCCACATTTGGGTTTCTGGCTGCGTTGGCCGCCCCGGGGCGCTCGTCCCATTACCCCAATGGCGGCTCTGCCATCGGTTTATGGGATATCGGTGATATCCAATATTTGGCGATAGCAAATATGGGATATCTCCCATGTGGGAGATGGGATCCACACGGTGGCAGCGGTGGTTATCGGCGATCCCAATCCGCCCCGATAGGAACGGACTTTGTGTGGGATGATCAAACCAGGAGCAACGGCCCCATCCAACCACAGCGGTGGTTCAAAACCCCATGGAGAACCTGGGCTGAGAGCGCCGGGGAAGTGCTGGGGGAAGGGACAGCCACCCCATAGCTCAGGGATGTCCCATAGTCAACACAGCCCCATAGTGTAGGGCCACCAGTGGTCGACCACCCCAAACGGAGGTGCAGGGTGGGGTTGTCCCATGGGATGGGGTTGTCCCGTTGGATGGGGTTGACCCCGTGGAACGGGGTTGTCCTAATGGATGGGGTCGATCCCATGGGATGGGGTTGATCCCATGGGATGGGGTTGCCCCGTTGGATGGGGTTGACCCTGTGGAATGGGGTTGTCCTAATGGATGGGGTCGATCCCATGGGATGGGGTTGTCCTAATGGATGGGGTCGATCCCATGGGATGGGTTGATCCCATGGAATTGGGTTGTTCTGTTGGATGGGGTTGACCCCGTGGAACGGGGTTGTCCTAATGGATGGGGTTGATCCCATGTGATGGGTTTGACCCCATGGGATGGGGTTGTGCTAATGGATGGGGATGACCCCATGGGATTGGTTTGACCCCATGGGATGGGGTTGTGCTAATGGATGGGGTCGATCCCATGGGATGGGGTTGTCCCATGGGATGGGCTCAGCCTTTGAGATGCCCTCCAACCCCACTGCGAGGGTTTGGGGTCACCCTTAGTGAGGCTGCCCAACGCTGTGGGGGGGATCCCAAACCACCCGCGCTCTGTGGGTCCCGTGTGGGTCAGTGCCCCATAGGGTGCAGCCAAGTGTGGGGCTGGGTGTGCTGCAGTTATGGGGCGATGGAGCGCCCCACGGGGGCTGCCAGCAAAGCAGAGCAGTGCTCCCCCCATACAAAGTGTGGGGTAAATAGGGGGGGGGGAGGAAACACACCTGGGGGGGGGATGGGAACTCAGTGGGGGGGATGGGAGCACAGGGGGGGAGCAGAGGGGAAATGGGAACGTATGGGAGAGGAGGGGTGGGGAAATCCGGGCACCCATGGGGGGGAATCGGATCCCCTTTGGTGGGAGGGGGGCAGATGGGTACATCTGGGGGTGAAATGGGAATGTATGGGGGGGGGGATGGGCCCTATAGTGGGGGGAGAAGGGGATATCTATGGAGGGAGAATGGAGCACCCACGTGGGGGGGGGAGGGGGACCCTGCGGGGACGTTTGGCTCCGAGCGTGGGAGCGGGGGGGGGGGGGGGGGGAGGAATAGCCCTCCGTGTGGGCCCACCCCACCCCACGGGTGTGCCCCCCCCCACTCCATAGGGGTGCCCCCCCCACCCCCATAGAGATACCCCCCCCCCATCCCATAGAGGCGCCCCCCGCCCACCCCGCGGGGCTGCAGCGCTGCTCCGCGCTCCGTTCCCGGGGTGTAGGGGGGGGGGGCAAAGGAAGGGGGGGGGGGGGGGGATCCCGCTCCGCCCCTCCCAGCGCCGCTCCGTGCCGGAGGGGGGGGGAGCCGGAACCGACGGCCCAAAGAAGGCAGTGGGGGCGGGGCCGGATCCGGCCCTTGTATGGCGCTTCCCCTCCGCCCCGCGCCCCCCCCCGCAGCCACCGTCGCTGCGCTCCCCCCGCGCTGTGCCGGGCCGTGGGAGGGGGGGGGGGGGGGCGGAGGGGGTGGGGAGAGAAAGGGGTGAAGGGGTGACCTGCAAAGAGGGGTGGGGGATGTAAAGGGTTGGGGGGGGGTGCGGGGGGCTGCGCAGAGGTTGGGGGGGGTCTACCGATGTCGGGGGTGGTGCGGGGGTTGGGGGGTGCGCGAAAAGGGGGGGGGTCTGCAGAGGTTGGGGGGTGAGAGGAATATTGGGGGTTCTAAAGGTGATGGGGGGCTGCAAAGGGTGGGGGGCTGCGAAGGGTGGGGGGGCTGCAAAGGGCGGGGGGCGATGCGGGTGTTTGGGGGCTGTGCGGATGATTTGGGGGGCCGTGCAGTTGTAGGGGGTCCTACAATGGGTGGGGGTCCGCATTGGGGTGGGGGCTCTGCGAGGACTGGGCCTGGAAAGGGGGTCTGCAGGAGAGGGGGGGGTCCTACAGGAGAGGGGCGTCACTGCGGTACGTGGGGGGGGTCCACCGGGTGGGGGGGGTCCCCATGGATGGGGTCCTCATGGATGGGGTCCTCATGGATGGGCTCCCCGTGGATGGGGTCCCAGTGACGAGTGGGGCCCTATAACAGCCGGGACCCCCCCAGACCCCCATTCCCGACACACCGCCCTCATCCCCATCGTAACCCCACCGCCCCCAAACTATGGGGCTGCCCCCCCCTTTCCCCCTCCCTCCCCCCGGTTGCTCCCGCTGCACAGCCGGCCCTGCAGGAATTGGGTAAGCGCAGCTCTTGCGACAGCGCATTTTTCCACCCGTGTGCCATTTAACTCGGAGGGGTTTTGCAGATAAGCATCAGTTGGCGCTCGGAGCACGAAACCTCCTAATTGCCGACGCCTGGGAAGTGCCAAACTTTTATGGAAGGGGGGGGGGGGGGGGGGGTGGGAACGGAGCGTGACCTGTTTGCAGGTGTGCACAGCGCAGCCCCAAAGGGGACGCAGGGAAAAGTGGGGGGGGGGGGGGTGTTGCAGTGCTCCCTCCCCATTGGGATTTGGGGTTCCGTCAGTCCACGCTGTGCCCCACGCGCTGCCTTTCCCCCTTCACGCCCCCCCCCTCCTCCCTTTGCCCACGGGGCGGCTTTTAGGGTTGACCCCCCCCCCCCCCCTTTCCTGAGCACCGAGCGAAGGGACGGAGCCCTCCATATGGGATGGCAGCACAGCTTTGGGACAGGGAGTGCTGGGGGGGGGGGGGGGGGCTGCGCTGGAGCAGCAGCGCTGCAATGGGGGGGCGTGGAGGCAGAAGGCCGCATGCACAATGCATGGCGTTGCAGGGCGCTCGGTTCCGGGTGTAGGGTGCAGCTTGCATGGCAACAGTGCATGGTGCTGGGTGTAGGATGCCGAGCTGCACAACGCCAGGTTGCAGGATGCACGGTGCATGGTGCAGGATGCACGGCGCTTGGTGCTAAGTGCCTGCTTCTGGGTGGAGGGTGCAGCTTGCACGGCACCGTTGCAGGATGCACGTTGCATGGTGCATGGTGCTGTGTGCCCAGTACCGGGTGCAGGTTGCATGGTACTCAGTGCTTGCTTGCACGGAGCCCACTTGCAGGATGCACGCTGCATGCTGCTCAGTGCATGGTGCTGAGCGCTGCGTGCCTGGTACCGACTGCATGGTACCTAGAGCTGGGTTGCATGGTGCTGGCTGCAGGATGCACATTGCATGGAGTCCAATGCACGGTGCTAGCTGCAAGAGGCACATTGCATGGGGCCCAATGCATGGAGCCAGCTGCAGGATGCACACTGCATGGAACCCAGTGCATGGTGCTGGCTGCAGGATGCATGGTGCCCAGTGCACGGTGCTCGATGCATTTGATGCCCAGAGCCTGGTGCTTGCTGTAGGGTGCCCGGTGCCGGTTGCACGGTGCCGGTTGCACGGTGCCGGTTGCAGGATGCCCTTTGCATGGTGCTGGATACCCAGAGCCCATACAACACGTGTTTGGTACCCGGTGTATTATCAGAGTGCCCGGTACCGGCTGCATGGTGCCGGTTGCATGGCACCCAGAGCCCAATACCGACTGCAGGGTGCCCGGTTCTGGCTGGAGGGTGCTGATTGTGTGGGCCCAGTGCTCGGTACCGGCCTTAGGGGACCCGGTTCCAGCCGTAGGAGGCCCGGTTCTGGCTGGACGGTACCCCGTACCACCCTAAGCTGCCCGGTACCGGCTGCAGGGTGCCGGTTGTGTGGTACCCATTGCCTGGTTCTGGCTGTAGGATGCCCGGTACCAGCTGCAGGGTACCCGGTTCCCATCATAGGGTACCCGGTACCAGCCATAGGGTGCCTGGTTCCGGCCATAGGATGCCCAGTACCAGCTGCAGGGTACCCGGTTCTGGCTATAGGGTGCCCGGTTCCGGCTATAAGGTGCCCGGTACTGGCCATAGGGTGCCCGGTTCCGGCTATAGGGTACCCGGTTCCGGCCATAGGGTGCCTGGTATCAGCCATAGGGTACCCGGTACCAGCCAGAGAGTGCCTGGTTCCGGTCATAGGATACCCAGTACCGGCTGCAGGGTACCCGGTTCTGGCTATAGGGTGCCCGGTTCCGGCCATAAGGTGCCTGGTTCCGGCCATAGGACGCCCAGTACCGACTGCAGGGTACCCGGTTCCGGCCATCGGGTACCCGGTTCTGGCTATAGGGTGCCCGGTTCGGGCCATAGGGTGCCCGGTTCGGGCCATAGGACGCCCAGTACCGGCTGCAGGGTGCCCGGTACCAGCCATAGGGTGCCCGGTTCCGGCCATAGAGTGCCTGGTTCCGGCCATAGGATGCACAGTACCGGCTATAGGGTGCCCAGTTCCGGCCATAGGATGCCCAGTACCGGCTGCAGGGTGCCCGGTTCCGGCCATGGGGTACCCAGTTCCGGCCATGGGGTGCCCGGTTCCGGCCATAGGATGCCCGGTTCGGGCCATAGGGTGCCCGGTTCGGGCCATAGGGTGCCCAGTACCGGCTGCAGGGTGCCCGGTTCCGGCCATAGGGTACCCGGTTCCGGCCATAGGATGCCCAGTACCGGCTGCAGGGTGCCCGGTTCCGGCCATAGGGTGCCCGATACCAGCCATAGGGTACCCGGTTCTGGCCGTAGGGTGCCCGGTTCCGGCCGCCCGGTGCCGCTCTCCCGGTCCCTCTGCAGGCCCCGTCCCCGCCGCTCCGCGCGCCGCTTCCTGCTTTCTAATGTTCCATTGTGCGGAGCTTCCATTGTGACGCGCGGGGCTCGGCGCGGCTTTGTCTGTCCATATATGGGCAGCTACGTCACGGAGCGCTCCCGCCGCCCGCATAAATGGGCCGCGGAGTCCCCGGCGGAGCAGTCGGGAACCCGGAGCGGAGCGGGAGCGGCGGCGGAGCGATCAGGAGGGGTTAAATCCTCCCCCCCCCCAACACCCACCCCTCGCTCCGCTACGGGCACAGCTGCCGGGCGGCCCTCCCCGCCCCCCCCCCCCCCCCCCCCCCGCCGAGGAAACACCATCACCGCCGCCACCGCCGCGTGGGGGGGGGACCCACGCGAGACCTCCCCCCGCACCCCCACGCAGGACCTCCCCCCCACGCACGCCCCAACTTTATTTATATCCCCCCCCCCCCCCGTATTTTTTTTTTTCCTTTTTTTTTTTTTTTTCCGTGCATGATTTCCCCGGCGCCGATCCGCCGCTCGGATGTTGTTCGCTGGGGAGCGGAGCTGATCCGACCTTTTCCTCCGATGCTATGACCGGGAAACTGCTGGAGAAGCTGCCGGGGACGATGAGCACTTTGCTGAACCAACTGCCCGACTCTCTTTACCCGGAGGAGATCCCCAACTCTTTGAATCTCTTCTCCGGCGGCGGCGGAGGAGGCGATCCGGTGCCTCACTACAACCAGATGGCTGCAGGTGACGGGGGTTTGGGGGGGGGGGGATGCGGGGAAAGGGGCCGGGGGGCGGCGTGTGTGTGCGCTGGGGGGGGGGGGGGAAGGGAAGAGCCGGGGATGGGGAGCGGCCCCCCCCCCCCCCCCCGCCCCCACGCGTGACCGCCCACCCACCCGCTTTGCTCGCTGTGTCTCCTCCGCGCTGCGGGAGCGCTGCGCTCAGCCCGAACCTCCGCCGCAGGTACCGGGGAGGGGGGCGCGCACGCATGCATGCATAGGGCACCCTCCCCATACCCCCCCCCCCCCCCTCCCGCCCACCCCCCGAGCGGGGGGTCCGCGCCGCGAACGCGCGTGGCCGTGGGCTCCCACCCTCCTTACGGCTCCCACCCTCCTTACGGCGGCGGTGCGGGGGGTTTTGGACCCACGGGCTGCCGGCCGCCCCCCCCCCCCCCCCCAACAGCCGCCACCTCCGAGCGGGGATCCGCGTGGGCGCGGGGCGCCGCGGACACTCGCGGCCGTGGGCTCCCACCCACCCGGCGGCGGCGGCGGCGTGGGGGGCCCCGCGGGAGCTTCCCCCGGAGCTCGGGACTGCGGGGGGGGTTTGAAGAGGGGGGGGTGGGGGGGGGCACAAAGCCGCTCTCGGTTTCGCCTCCGGCGCTCGGAGCCGCGGGTTTGACGCGCGGAGGGCTCCGAGCCGCCGGTCGGGGTCGGCAGAGCGGAGTTGGGGACGCGGAGCTCCGCCGCGCACCCCCCGCGCGGAGCCCACCTGCACCGCGGGGCCCCCCAACCCCGATGGGGCCGCGGGGGCGGCAGCGCCGCTCCGTGTATCGGCACCGGCACCGCGCACGGCCGCGAGCGGAGCCCCACGGAGGCGGCCGAGGGGAGAGAGGGGGGGATCCGGAGAGCGGCCCGGCGGTGGGGGCCCGCACAGCCCCGTCCCCGCCCGGCTCACCCTGCCCCGCTTCTCTCCGCAGACAATGTGATGGACATTGGCATCGGGAACGAAAAACCCAACCAGGAATTGTCGTCCTATTCGGGGACGTTCCAGCCGGCCGCGGGCAACAAAACCGTCACCTACCTGGGGAAGTTCGCCTTCGATTCGCCCTCCAACTGGTGCCAGGATAACATCATCAGCCTGATGAGCGCCGGCATCCTGGGGGTGCCGCCGGCCGCGGGGACGCTCAGCGGGACGCAGAGCTCGGGGGGCGGAATGGGGGGACCTCCGCAGGGCGACGTGGACCAGATGTACCCCGCGCTGCCGCCCTACTCCTCCTGCAGCGACCTCTACCCGGAGCCCGTCTCCTTCCACGACCCGCAGAGCAACGCCGGCCTCACCTATTCCCCGCAGGATTACCAAGCGGCCAAACCCGCCCTGGACAGCAACCTGTTCCCCATGATCCCAGACTATAACCTCTACCACCACCCCAACGAGATGGGCGCCATCGCGGAGCACAAACCCTTCCAGAGCTTGGACCCCATCCGCGTCAACCCGCCGCCCATCACCCCGCTGGAGACCATCAAGGCCTTCAAGGACAAACAGATCCACCCGGGCTTCGGGGGGCTCCCGCAACCCCCCCTGACCCTAAAACCCATCCGGCCCCGCAAATACCCCAACCGGCCCAGCAAAACCCCGCTGCACGAGCGGCCCCACGCCTGCCCGGCCGAGGGCTGCGACCGCCGCTTCTCGCGCTCCGACGAGCTCACCCGGCACCTGCGCATCCACACGGGCCACAAACCCTTCCAGTGCCGCATCTGCATGCGCAGCTTCAGCCGCAGCGACCACCTCACCACCCACATCCGCACCCACACCGGCGAGAAGCCCTTCGCCTGCGAGTTCTGCGGCCGCAAATTCGCCCGCTCCGACGAGCGCAAGCGGCACGCCAAGATCCACCTCAAGCAGAAGGAGAAGAAGGCCGAGAAGGGCTCGGCCGGGCCGCCCCCCCCCCGCAGCCCCCCCCGTCGCCACCTCCTCGCCCCCCGTCGCCCTCACCCCCGCTGTCACCACGTGCGCCTGAGGGGCGGTTGGGGGACGGAGCGGTGCGGCCCCGGAGCGCTGCGCGGGGCCGGGACCGGAGGAAGGACGCCCGCACCTCCACCCCCCCCCCACACCCCCCACCCCCGCCCCGCCGCCCCTCTGTCCCGGCTGTGTGGATCGGATCGGCCGCAGCTCAGCCCTGAGCCCATTGCCGGGGGGTCCGCGTCCCGCTGCGCGCAGCCCCGCGGGGGGGTCGGGTCGTTCGCGTGGCGCTGCGCGCGTCGCGGTACGGCGGGCCGGGCTGTGCGCGTCCAGCATTGGGGCTGAGGATGTGGGCGTCCCGGCCCGGTACCGGCGTTTGGGCTGTGCGCGTCCCGGGGCCGACCCGACCCGGGAGCGTTCCGGTACCGGCGGTCGGGCCGCGTGTGTGCGCTGGGAGCGCGGTTAGGATGGGGGCGTCCCGGTGCCGGGGGTCACGTCGGGCGCGTCGCGGTGTGCGGATCCCGGCGCCGGGGGTCGGGATGTGAGCGGTCGGTGTGTGGGTCCCGCTGTCGGGGGCTGAGATTTGGGCGTCGCGGCGCGGCAGACCCCGCGCTGTGGGTCGGGCTGTGGGCACGGCGGTGGGGATGGGACGTGGGCGCTGCGGTGTGCGGATTGCGGCGTTGGGGGGTTGGGATTCGGGCACGGCGCTGCGCAGAGCCGCTGCTGGGCACGAGAGGGTGGGCACCGCTGTGCGCAAACCCGGGGCCGGGGGCTGAGATTCGAGCGGCCCTCTGCGCACGGAGCCACTGCCGGGGTCGGGATTTGGGCTCCCCGGTGCCGCAGCCGGGCCGGGCGCCCCCCCGGTTATGGGGATACCCCACTGCTGTGCGCTATGGGGACCCCACGGCGGGCGCCCACCTCCCGGCCCCCGGCGGCGCTCTGTGTGCGGCCCGGACCCCTCTGCCCCTCTGCCCCTTCTGCACCCGCAGTGCCCACCCCACGCGGTACCACCCGGTTGGGCCCCCGATGCCCACAGCTGCCCCACATCCCTCCCCAGCGCTGCCCCGGTGCCGTCCCCCCTTTTTAATCCCCCCCATCGATTTCCTCCATCGGAAGGGAAATTCTTTCCAGAAACGCAGCAAAAAAAAAAAAAACAAAAAACAAACAAAACAAAAAACAACAAAAAAACACAACAAAAAACCACCAACCAACCGCCAACAAAACCAAACACACATTAAAAAAAAAAAAGACAAAAAAAAAAAGACAAAAAAAAAAAAAACAAAGCAGTATTTTGCTGGATACTTTTTATAATGTGAGATATTTTTATTTCCTTCTCTTCGGTCACTTTACAAAAGAGCGAATCCAACTCCGGAGGGGGATTGGAGCCGACGGAGCGTTGGGTTTTTGTTGGGCGTCGTTTTCCCCCCTCCCCCCGTGCCGTTGGTGTGTGCATGGCACTGCATGGCCGCCGCCACCCCTCCTCTGCTCCCCTCCGACCGCCAGGAAGAGCGAGAATGAATGACCCCGCAATGCCAATGCCGGCGCGGAGCTCTCCGTCGCCAAAAGGTCGCTGTGATCGGGTTTGGTGTCTGCATGTGAGCGTTGGTGTCACACTGCGAGTGCGCACAGCACAGCACAGCAACACAACACGACATGGCACAGCACAGCACAGCAACACAACAACACAACACGACATGGCACAGCAACACAACACAGCACAACACAACAACACAACACGACATGGCACAGCACAGCACAGCAACACAACAACACAACACGACATGGCACAGCAACACAACACAGCACAACACAACAACACAACACGACATGGCACAGCACAGCACAGCTACACAACACAGCACAACACAACAACACAACACGACATGGCACAGCACAGCACAGCAACACAACAACACAACACGACATGGCACAGCAACACAACACAGCACAACACAACACGACATGGCACAGCACAGCACAGCAACACAACATAGCACAACACAACACGACATGACACAACACAGCACAACATAGCACAACACGACACAGCACAACACAACATGGCACAACACAGCACAGCAGCACAACACAGCACAGCACAATACGACACAACACAGCACAACACGACACAACACAGCACGACACAACACAGCACAACACAACACAGCACAACATGACACAACACAGCACAACATGACACAACACAACACAGCACAGCATACACAGCACACACAGCACAACACAACATGCAACACAGCACAACGTGACACAACACGACAGTACAGCACAGCACACACAACACAACATGACACAGCACAACACGACACAGCACAGCACAACACATAGCACACACAACACGCAACACAGCACACACAACACAACACGACACAGCACAACACGACACACAACACAGCGCAACACAACATGACACAGCACAACACAAAACAGCACAACATACACAGCACACGACACAGCACAACATACATAGCACGACGCGACAAAGCACCGTAACTTACACAACACACAACACAACACACAACACAACATACACAACACGCAGCACACACAACACAACACACAGAGGGGCAAAGGACGCGGGCAAGCGGGCACTGATGGATGGCAATGGGATGGGATGCAGTGTTTGGGTTGGACGTGTGGATCTACACAACACAACACACACAACACAAAACAACACAGTACACACAGCACAGCACAACGCAGCACAGCGCACGCAACACACAACGCAACGCAACACAATGCAACACACAACAGAATGCCACACAACACAATGCACAACACAACACACAACACACAACACAACACAATGAAGCGCAACGCACCCACAACACAACACACAACACAGTGCAACACAGCACACAACACACAATGCAGCACACAACACAACGCAACACAATGAAACACAACGCACACAACGCCATGCAACACAACACAACACAGCACACACAACGCAGTGCAACACAACACAACACAGCACACACAACACAATGCATACAACGCAATGCAACACAACACAACGCACACAACGCAACGCAACACAACACAGCACACACAACACAACACAACGCACACGAAAAAGGGAAAAAAAGGCAAAAAAAAAAAGGGGGAATGATATTTTTTGAGAGACTTTTGTATCAAAGCTGAGCACTTGGAGAAAAAAAAAGAGAAAAAACGAGGAAAAAAAAAAAGCAAAAAAGAAAAAACCAAACCAAAAAAAAACCACAACAAAGGGCCGCTCCAGATGTAATATATTTTGTGGATGTTTTTATTCCTTGGATTTATAGTACCTTATACTAAGGTTAAAGAGAAAAACAAACAAACAAACAAACAAAAAAGAGAAAAAAAATAATAAAAAAATATTTAAAAACGGTAAAAAAAAAAAAAAAAAAATTTCACCCCAACCCCGCACCCCCGGAGATGATGATAATAATAATATTAATAATAATAATAATTAATAATAATGAATGATGGTGATGATGATAATAAAACCCGGCTCGGTATGGTGAGAAGGTGGCGATTTTCACACCCCTTTCATCCGCTCATCCCCGGCGTTCGCTGCAACCGCCCGCACTGTGCGCAAACGATGCCGTAAATATAGATATTGTGTTTGGCTGACAAAGCGCGGCGGAGTCCCGGCCCTTCTTTGAGCACGGGGTGGGGGCGGGATGCGCCGCGGGGCTGCGGGGGGCGATGCTCACCCCCCACGAATGGGGTGGCCGTGGGGTTGGGAGGACCCCGCGTGGTCGGGGCTCGGTTGGGTTGGCCTCGCCTGCGGCGCGTGGCGGCGCGTGGGGCGGGTGGGTCGCTCGGCCCCATAGCTCAGCCCCATATCTCCACCCGTATCTCCAGCCCACACCTCTGCCCCACGGCTCCCTCTGCCCCACAGCTCGGCCCTGTTGGGTTTTTCCACCCCTCCGGCCCCACAGCGGATTTAAGGCTCGGCGGTGGCGTCCGTTGGCTCAAAGAGGATCTGATGGTTCAGCCCTTAATGCCGCGGTGCCGCAGGTGAGGAGCGCACAGGGATTTCTGCCCGGGTTATAAATAAGGTGGATTTCGGGGCCGGTGCGGCGGGGCGAGGGGGGGTGAGGGGTAAATCCCACAGCGCCGCCGTCCCCGTGCGCGGTGACCGCACTCCGTCCATCCTTCCCAATGGGGAGCGGAGGGTCGGGGCCGTCGCCGTTGGTGCCGTGGGGTTGAGCAACGATGGGCAGTGGGGGCGCGGAGTGGGTGCCAACGGGGCAGCGTCAGGATGGGGCACCAATGGGTCACATCGGGGACGGCCCAACCCACGTTGGGTTGGGTGGTGCCTCCACCTGCAGGGCTGTAGGAGCAGCAGTGGGGCTGAGCTCCCATCCCCGGTGCCGGTGGGACCCCGCGGTGCCGCCGCCGGGATGGGCGCACGCGGGAGGAGCACCCATGGGTGGCGGAACGTGCGGAGCGCGTGCAGCACCTTGCACGAAAATGTTGGTTGCCACGGAAACGAGGCACTTTCCGTCCCCGTTGTGTGTTCCGGGGGGGGAGGGAAGGGCTCGCAGCCACGTGCAGTGCAGTGCAGTGGGTCGGCTCCCGCTGCGTGGCTTTGGCCAACGCTCCTCACCGCCCAAAGCCCGCGGGCGGCCGTGGGGCAGCGGTTGGGTTTGGAGGAGCAGCCGTTCCCTTTGGGCCGTCCCCGATGTCCTCGTGGGGAAGGGATGCGGAAGGAGTCCCCAAACTGCTCCCAAATCCGAAGGGGCGGTGCTCACTGAGCGCTCCTCTCCATGTCCCCCTGCCCGTCCCGATCCCCCACATCCCTTCCCAGTGTCCCTGTGGGGTCACCGGCCCAGGCAGGACTCTGTCACCCTTCGTGGGGACATCACCCCAATGCCACCACCCTCCATGGGGACATCACCTCAATGCCATCACTCTCCATGGGGTCATCGCCCCACTGCCATCACCATCCATGGGGACACCACCCCCGCTGCCATCACCATCCATGGGGACATCGCTCCATGGCCACCACCCTCTATGGGGGCCATCACCCCATGGCCAACACCCTCCATGGGGCCGCCGTTCTTCATGGGGCCGTCACCTCACTGCCATCCCTCTCCATGGAGCCATCACTCTCAGTGGGGCCGTCTCCCCACTGCCACCCCCTCCGTGACGACATCACCCTTCCCACTCCCTGTCCCCATTCCTCGCAGGGCATTTGGACCGGATGTCCCCACAGAGTCCCCTCCAAGCCAACAGTTCTCCATGTCCCGATGTCCCCCCCCCCCCACTCCAGGTCCCCCTCTCCCCACAGCCGTGGGCACAATCCCCGCCCGGCGCTCACCTCCCTCGATCCCTCAGCCCTAATCCCATGTCCTCACCGGTGTGTGTAACGCCTTCCCAATTTAGCAGCATCAGCTGCGACGGTAATTAACGCTCTGTTTACCTGCGCCGCCGCGCTGCTAATTAATAAAGCCACCCCTGGCACCGCTCCTAACCTGCCGTCCCCGTGCGGTGACACCGCATCCGTCGCGACGTCCCCACCACCCCTTCGCCAATTTCATGGGTTTTGTCCCCAAACCCAACGCTCCATCCATCTGTGGAACCCAACGCTCCATCCCTCCCCATCCCTTCCCCAAATCCACACTTTTTCTCCCCAAACCCAACGCTCCATTCATCTCCATCCCTTCCCCCATTTCATGGTTTTCCTTCCCCAAACCCAACACTCCATCCCATTCCATCCCTTCCCCAATTCCACTCTTTTTCTCCCCAAACCCAACGCTCCATTCCTCTCCATCCCTTCCCCCAATTTCATGTATTTTCTCCCCAAAAACCCATTGCTCCATCCCTTTGGGAACCCAACACCCCATCTCTTTGAGATACCCTATGCTCCATCCCTCTCCATCCCTTCCCCCATTTCCTCATTTTCCTCCCCAAACCCAACTCTCCATCCATCTGTGGAACCCAACGCTCCATCCCTCCCCATCCCTTCCCCAAATCCACACTTTTTCTCCCCAAACCCAATGCTCCATCTCTTTGAGATACCCTATGCTCCATTTCTCTCCATCCCTTCCCCCATTTCCTGGTTTTTCTCCCCAAAACCCAACGCTCCATCCCTTTGGGGAACCCAGTGTTCCATCCCTTTGGGAACCCAATGTTCCATCCCTTTGGGGAACCCAACGCTCCATCCCTTTAGGAACCCAACGCTCCATCCCTTTAGGAACCCAATGCTCCATCCCTTTGGGGAACCCAACACTCCATCCCTTTGGGGAACCCAACACTCCATCCCTTTGGGGAACCCAATGCTCCATCCCTTGCCATCTTTTCCCCCATTTCCTGGTTTTCCTCCCCAAAACCCAACACTCCATCCCTTTGGGAACCCAACGCTCCATCCCACTCTACCTCTTCTCCAACTTCACATTTTTTTCTCCCCAAAACCCAATGCTCCATCCCTTTGGGGAACCCAACGCTCCATCCCTTGCCATCTTTTCCCCCATTTCCTGGTTTTCCCCCCCAAAACCCAACGCTCCATCCTATTCCATCCCCTCCCCAATTCCACACTTTCCCCCCTCCAAAACCCAACGCTCCATTCCTCTCCATCCCTTCCCCCATTTCATGGCTTTCCTCCCCAAACCCAACGCTCCATCCCTTTGGGGAACCCAACGCTCCATCCCTTTGGGGAACCCAACACTCCATCCCATTCCATCCCGTCCCCAATTCCACCCCTTTTCTCCCCCAAACCCACCGCTCTCCCCCCTCCCTGTGCTCCCAACCCCCCGTAGGCCCCAACCATCCTTCCTCCTCCCTCCTCCTCCTCCTCCTCCCGCCCAGCCCGGAGCGCCAGCGCTGTTTATGGCCCCGACACACTCACGTCACTTTCTTTACAGGGATGTTTGCCATTTTAAATGCGGATTTGGGGTTTTTTTAATGATTCCTCCCCCCTCCCGGAGCCCTTTGGAAGCCCTTTTCCCGAATTTCCCGTGTTTTGTATCGAAACGGAGGATTTTTTTTTGGCTTTTTTTTTGGCAGTTTCCTCTCTGAAAATAACTCCCAAACTATAATTTCCTCCCACTTGCTTTTTCCCCTCTCCTTATTTTGAGGTGCGGAGCCGCCGGACCGGCACAGCTCTGCTCCTCTATGGGGGCCCCATCCCATGCCCAAGGACTGGGGTGCACTGGGATGCATTGGGGTGAATTAGGATGCATTGGGATGCACTGGGATGCATTGGGGTGCATTAGGATACACTGGGGTGCACTGGGATGCATTGGGGCGCACTGGGATGTGCTGTGATGCGCTGGGATGCATTGAGGTGCATTAGGATGCACTGGAATGCACTGGGGTGCATTGGGGTGCACTGGGATGCATTGGGGTGCATTAGGATGCGTTGGGGTGCACTGGGATGCGCTGGAGTGCATTGGGGTGCACTGGGATGCATTGGGGTGCATTAGGATGCACTGGGATGCGCTGGGATGCATTGGGGTACACTGGGATGCATTGAGGTGCATTAGGATGCACTGGGATGCATTGGGATGCATTGGGGTGCACTGGAATGCATTGAGGTGCATTAGGATGCATTGGGATGCACTGGGATGCGCTGGGATGCATTGAGGTGCATTAGGATGCACTGGGATGCACTGGGGTGCATTGGGGTACACTGGGATGCATTGGGGTGCATTAGGATGCATTGGGGTGCGTTGGGGTGCATTGGGATGCATTGGGGTGCACTGGGATGCATTGGGATGCGTTGGGGTGCACTGGTATACACTGGGATGCATTGGGGTGCATTGGGGTGCGTTGTGGTGCACTGGGATGCATTGGGATGCATTGGGGTGCACTGGGGTGCACTGGGATGCATTGGGGTGCATTAGGATGCATTGGGGTGCACTGGGATGCACTGGGATGCGCTGGGGTGCATTGGGGTACACTGGGATTCATTGAGGTGCATTAGGATGCATTGGGATGCGTTGGGGTGCACTGGGATGCACTGGGATGCGCTGGGACAGGGCTGTCCCCATCCCTATGTGTAGGATTTGGGATTCGGTGACCCCGTGTGTCCCCACTCCCAGCCCTAAGCCACCCCCCTATGGGAAGGCGGTGCTGTGTCCCTCTGCCCGCTGTCCATTTGTCCGTCCCCAAGAAGTTTTGGCTGCAATAGGGCCGCACAACGTGGGGTCACCCCAAACAGAGGGGAATACCACATTTAGGGCTTCTGGGGTGTTCTCAAGGATGCTCAGCGCACCAAACCAGGGCACCATCAGGGCATAATTTGGGATCCCATTGGGGTGGGATCTGGGATCACATCGGGATGTACTTTAGGAGCTCAGTGAGGATTTGGGAGCCCATTTGGATGGGATTTGGGAGCCCATAGGGTTGGGATTTGGGATCCCATGGGGTTGGGATTTGGGAACCCATTTGGATGGGATTTGGGATTCCATGGGGTTGGGATTTGGGAGCCCATAGGGTTGGGGTTTGGGAGCCCATTTGGATGGGATTTGGGAGCCCATAGGGTTGGGATTTGGGAGCCCATAGGGTTGGGATTTGGGAGCCCATGGGGTTGGGATTTTGAAGCCCATAGGGTTGGGATTTGGGAGCTCATCGCAATGGGATTTAGGGACTCCTTGGGATGGGATATGGGAGCCAATTGGAACAGGATTTGGGATCTCATTGGGATGGGATTTGGGGCACCCATCAAGCCATGCCCAGGATGTGGCTTTGGGACAGCGCTTGGGGTCCCAGTAGGAGCTCAATTAGGACCCATCGGGGTACGACCAGGAGGGGATTCAGACGCCCACCAGAGCATCGTTTAGGAGCTCACCAAGCCATGCCTGAGGCTCCCAAACCGCCCCGTGACGTCAGCCAGCCACACTCCAGCCCGGCACGCCAAGGGTTAACACCCCCCCCCCCCTCTCCCGGCCGTGACGTCACGGAGGGGCCGGAAGGGGCGGGGCCTGGCGGCAGTACTTCCGGGAGCGGCGCGGGCCGGCGGGCACCATGAGCTGGTGAGGGCGGCGGGGCCGTTTCGGGGCCGTTCCGGGGCTGCGGACGGGGCTGAACCCAGAGAGAGCCCGGAGCGCTTCCCGGGGCTCCTCGCCGGGCTCCGGGCCGCGTTGGGGCGGGGAGGGGGCTTCGCTTTCGGCCTGCGGTGGTCCCGCGGCCTGCACTGCGTGTGGGGCGGGTGTGGGCCTTATGGGGGGTGTGGGGTGGGGTGGGCAGGCGTAGGCCTTGTGGGGTCTGAACGGGTGTGGGGTGAGAGAGTTGTGTGGGGTGGGCTGGGATAGAACGTGTGGGGAGTGCGGGTGGGGGGTGGGGTGGGCCGTATGGGGTCAGCAGCTGTGTGATGTGTGGGGTGGGTGGGTATGGACGGGCCGTGGGGGTGGGGTGGGGTGGGGTGAGCAGTTGTGTGTGGTTTATGGGGCGGTGTGGGGTGGGCAGGGTGGGCCTTGTGGGGTCTGCAGGTGTGTGATATGTGGGGTGGGCATGTATAGGGATTGTGGGGTGGGAGGTATCGACCTTCCAGGGCTTGTGGGTGCACGGTGTGTGGGGCAGGCCTTGTAGGACGGTGTCGACCCCATAGGAGGGGTTGGTGGCTACAAACCATGTAGGGTTGGTGGGTGTATGCTGTGTAGGGTTGGTAGGTTGGTTCCGTATGGGGCGCACAGCTGCAGCACTGCGTGTGGAGGCCCCAAATCCTCCCGGTCAGCCCCTACAGCCACACAGCAGCGATGTGGGGCTGCCCCATGGAAACAACACCGGGATTCCCAGGTGCGTACGGTGCGCTCGGGGCAGCGCTCAGCCGGCCCTATTCACTCACCCTTCGGGTTGAAACGCACTTAGCTTTAGGTTCGCCCTTTTTGCTCTATCCCAGCGCTGCTCTGTCGGCGGGGTTTGCCAGCAAAGCTCAGCGCTGCTGTGTGCCCTCACTGCCCCTCTGGCTGCTGCTGTGGGGCTGCAGGGGAAGCCCAAACACGGTGCTTTGCAGCGTGCCTCGGTGCTGCAGCATGCAGCCGTCCCCTGGCGCATGCTGGCCGGCGCGCGATGCACGTGGCCCCGTGCAGGAAGGTCTCTTTTGCTTTCGCCGCAGAGGAATAAAAGGCCGTTGTGTGAAGGATTGGGCTGTGGCTCGGTGGGAAGCTGAGCTGCCCCGTTCTTTTCCAGCTCCGAACCCCGGCGGCAGTCGTGGAGCGTATTGCAGCTCACGCGTCAGCGGGGGGCCGTGGGCCCTGCAGGGCTTGGGCTGTGCGTCGGGGACACAATCGCCCTCAGTGCGGCCTCAATGGTTGGCCCTCAGCCTCACCAATTCATGCAGCTCTGAGCGCGGCCGCCCGCCCCGATGAATCGCCCCATTGATGTGGGGCCGGGCTTTGGCGTGGCCGTGGGGTTGGGTGACGCGGCGCCCCGGCTCTGCCCGTTGTGCTGCGGACGTCAGAGGGAAAAGGACCCGGCGTGGGCGCTCCGTGCGGAGGGTGAGCTCAGTTCCCCCGTTGGGAGGGGGTCTGTTGGCTTTGTGTTGTGCCTCACCCCGGCGAGGGGCGGCCCGGCCCCACTCCCTGCGCCCTTTGGGGTCACCCGTGGGGCTGGAGCTGCGTCCTCAGCTCAACCTCACGTGTGATGCGATGAGAGATCTCCGCTTCCTTCCGCGCAGCCCCTGACTCGTGGCTCCCGTTCGTAGGACGGTATGCGCCCCGATGTTGTGCCGCCTTAATGCTTTGCTTTCCCTCCTTCTGCCCACAAAGGGCAGAACTCGGCCTGGCACATCCTCTGCACCGCTCCGCAGCTGGGAGAGGCGTCCGTCCGTCCTTCCCATGGCGTCCTTCCTTCCGTCCGTCCGTCCTTCCTTCCCATGGCGTCCTTCCGTCCGTCCGTCCTTCCTTCCCATGGCGTCCTTCCGTCCGTCCGTCCTTCCTTCCCATGGCGTCCTTCCGTCCGTCCGTCCTTCCTTCCCATGGCGTCCTTCCGTCCGTCCGTCCTTCCTTCCCATGGCGTCCTTCCGTCCGTCCTTCCCATGACATCCTTTCGTCCCATGGCTGCATCATTCCCATCGCTCAAAGGGGAGGCATTACCCCAGGGATCCACGAGGCTCCTGCAGGTGGATTAAAGCCCCAATTCCTTTGCTGGGCAGCTCAGCAGTGCTGCCTTTATGGGCTGTGCTCCACTAGAGCAGCAGTCAGCCTGTTTTTGGAGGCAGCCTGCACGGCCAGGCGTGAGCTTTCCTAAAGCTCGGTGGTTTCCTTTACACCCGCGGGGCTTTTGGTGCCCTCAGAGCTGTGTCAGCCCCTCGGTGCCCCCTGCAGGACCCCCCGGACCTCAGCTGAGCAGCTGAGAAGTGAAATGGTGGCTCTCACCGCATCGTCGCCTCCCGTCACAGCGAGTGCCTCATTTGTGGCAATCCGAAGGGGGTTTTTTAAGGTTCTTGGAACCGAATGAGACCAAATGCTTTGCAGCTCGTCAACACGCTCCTGAATTCCTCCTCTTTTGGCTCCCGGTTGTAGGGACGGGAAGGGGCTCTGAGCAGCACGACAGCTCGGGATGCGAGCGCGGCGGCACCGCTGCAACAGCTGCTGTTTACTGGGAGAAGAAACATGCGAAGCAAATGTTGACGGTGAGGCAGCACGAAGCACGTGTGTGCTCACTGTTAGTGCTGGGGGTGCTCGGAGAAACCCCGACGTGGCTCAGCCCCACAGCTGCTGAGTGCTGAGCTGGAGGGCGGGGGGCTCTGTGTGCGCTGAGGGTGTGGGGTCCATGCGGGGAAAAGAGTGGGGCTGTATGGGCGTGCGGGACTTCGTGCTCAGCTCTTTGTCAATTGGAACCCATAGGGATGTGAATGTGTTCTAGCAAATAGTTTGGGATGGAGGGGAGGATGGGCCGGGTAGAGTTGAGCCGACTGTCCCGGAAGGGACAACGGGTTGGGGGTTTATGGCAGGGAAGCGCTGGGATCGGGAGCAGCAGGGAGCTGTGTTGGGGTGGTAGCGTAAGAGCAGCGCGGAGCTGTTGATTCTGTGCTCTGTGTGTTGGGGCTGTGCCCTCGATCGATGGGGATGCTGTCTGGAGCCCAAACCTTGGTCCTCCCATGGTCAGTGGGCCTTGGTCTGTGGCTCATGGTCCTTCCGTGGTCGATAGTCAATGACTCATGGTCCCACCGTGGTCAGTGGGCCTTGGTCAGTGGTGTGTGGTCACTCCATGGTCATTGGCTCATGGTTCCTGTATGATCTACAGCTCATGGTCTCTCTGTAGTCAGTGGACCTTGGTCAATGACTTGTGGTCCCTCCATGGCCAGTGGGCCTTGATCAATGGCTCGTGGTCCCTCCTTGGTCAATGGTTTGTGGTCCTTCCATGGTCAGTGGGCCCTGGTCAATGTCTTGTGGTCCCTCCATGGCCAATGGTCCTTGCTCAATGGCTCGCTGTCCTTCCATGGTCAATGTCTTGTGGTCCATCCATGGTCAGTGGGCCCTGGTCAATGTCTTGTGGTCCCTCCATGGCCAATGGGCCTTGCTCAGTGGCTCGCTGTCCTTCCATGGTCAATGTCTTGTGGTCCCTCCATGGCCAATGGGCCCTGGTCAATGTCTTGTGGTCCCTCCATGGCCAATGGGCCTTGCTCAGTGGCTCGCTGTCCTTCCTTGGTCAATGTCTTGTCATCCCTCCATGGCCAATGGGCCTTGGCCTGTGGCTCATGGTCCCTCTGTGGTCAATAATCAACGGCCCACGGTCCATCCAATGCTCCCGTTCCCCCCAGCTCCCATGGGAGTCAGAGGTTGGGTGGGACTGCAGGTTTTGGTGGTGCTGATGGTTGGCCCCGATGATCTCAGTGGTCTTTCCCAGCCTTCACAGCTCTGACATCAGATGGGATGAGGCGAAGGGATGCCGGCGCCGAGCGGAAGCGCCGCGATGGGGATTTCTTAATTATTATTTTTTCCATCTCCTTTGTGCAGGTAGCAAAAAAGCAGCGTTAGAGTTGAGCCACAACCGCGTTTCACAACCATGCTTAAAAAGGATATTTTTGTAGCATAGTCAGGGCCTAAAACAGCCTTGCAGAATTCTGCTCACCCACGCGCCTGGCGTGAGTAATTTTCTTTTGATGGGTGAGTAAAACATCATTATTTTTTTTTTTATTTTTTTTTTTCATGCTCATCTCGGAATGGGTGGGAGAGCGGATTCTGACACAAGGTTGGGTTTGCTCGGAGCCGTGCAGGAGGGGCTGCACGTGGACAGCAGCGCTGAGCTCAGGCGGCACCGACCCACGTCGGCACCGCTCTCACACCTTTCTGCTTCCCGGCGCTGCAGTGCCGTCCACCCCCCGTCTGTTTGCGGGGATGAGGCTGTAATGCAGCCAGCAGGGCGTGCTGTGGGGGTCCCGGCCCCTCGGACCCCCCTCCTGGCTTCTCCCCACCCCGTACCCTCCCACGCTGTGGGGAAGCAGGCCTGCACCCGGCGCGGAGCCGCTCCAGCAGGAGCTTTTTGCCATGTGTTGGAATCATTTTTTCCTCTTTTTGCATCTCAGTGCTGTGTTTGGAGCCGTTGCTATGAGGAATGGGGGGGTGGGAAGGGGGGGGGGGGGGGTGGGGGGAGCGGGGTGGGACGGTGCATGCGGTTGCCATGGACACGGTGTAGTACAGCAATGCGCCCGGAGGGATGGAGCGATGGATCCCGGTGGTGCTGCTGGTTTTGTCACCTGCACAGGGCTGGAATTCCCCGCTCTGAGGGCACCCGGCGCTGCGTGCTGCAGCTTTAGGGCTCCGCGGGGGCTTTGGAGGGGGTTTGGACGGCACGGAGTGCTCTGTTGGTGTTTGTAGGGCGCTGCATGGTGGGGTGGCTGTGAGCTCCTCCTTGGCCAAAGCTCGCCGTGCTGTGGGCATGGTGACAGCCCAGGGCTGCTGCCCTGCGCTCCTGGTGGCACCACGGGGTCTGGGGAGCAGAGCTTTGCCTGGGGAGCACAGGGCTGAACCCACCGTGGATCCCATAGGACGCTCCGTGGGACGGAGGCAGTGCCCATCCGTGGGCACGGTGGCAGAAGGAGCGTTGCCCCCCAAAATGGATCGCTGTGGTTGGCGCTGCGGTCCCTTTGCGCCCGCATTCCCGGGGGGTGCAGCAGAGTGGGAGCTGCGTTCCGTCTCCATTCCCCCACAGACCCCACTGAGCTGTAACTCCTCTGCCCACGAGGTTTGTTTGCAGCTCCCCGATGCGTCCCGGGGGGAGGAACTGAGATCCTTTGGTGCTCAGCCCTGGGTGTGCACGTGGAGAAGCCAAGTAAATATATGGCATTGCTGGGGAAACTTCAGAGAGAACGAAGCTCAGCTTCTCCCACCTTCCCCTCCCTGGGGTTGCTGCTCATCCCTCAGCAGAAGCTCGCAGGGTTCTCTCCACCCACACTTCTTTCCTCGCTTTCAGCCCTTCCCACCCTGCTCCACGCAGCGCCCCGACCCCATGGCAGCGCCCCGACCCCATGGCAGCGCCCCGACCCCATGGCAGCGCCCCGACCCCATGGCAGCGCCCCGACCCCATGGCAGCGCCCCGACCCCATAGCAGCGCGCAGTGCTGGGCTGACTCAGCGTGCTCTTCAGGAACGCGATTTCAAAGGATTTCACACCCCAAACAGCAGCCCCTGCACTCCCTGGCTCAGCAGAAACGAGAAAGCAAACAAAAAAAAAGGGGGGGAAAAAAAAGCACCAGTTCTGCTTTGCCCTCTTCAGGTGACTCCTCTCACCCCCCTCCCCCCCCAACTTGGCTGTGCTGTCTCTGTGCCCCCCATCCTGTGATGCTCTGCTCCCCGCTCTGCCGTTCCTTTCTGCTTTGCTTCCCTCCTGGTTCTTTTTTTTTTTTTGCTTTTCTTTCTGCAGATCCGTATTCAGAAAGCAAAAAGAGTTGGCAGCACCCAGGAAGATTGCCTCCAATTGTAACAGAGCAACAACAACAACAGCCACCCAAAAAGCAGAGCGAATAGACGTGGCTTTGCGCAGGGTTATGTGCTGCAGGTTGTACCCAGACAGATAATTAGCCAAGTGGCATCACGATGCTAATAGAGGTATTTACTGTTCTGTGTTTGTGGAGCTCTGCTGCCTTTCTTTTGTTCTGGAGGAGAGCAGGGAGGGTTTCGATCCCCCTCAGCACAGAGGGGAGGGACCCCCTGCCCTGCCCTGCTTGTGGCGCTGCCTTCCTCCCCTTCCTCCTCCTCCTCCTCCTCCCCATGTGGCTGCAGCTGAGCCTGAGCTCCCTCTCTTACTGCTTAAATGCATTAATTGCCATTTAATTGCACTTTCCCCTGGGTGCAGCCCTGCAGTGGGGGGTCTCCAGCCCCACGTCGTGACATCTCTCTCTCCCTCCCCCTGCTTACAGAGCGCTTTTAGCCTCGACTGTGCCTCCTTCTCCGCAGTGGTGCTGTGCCACCCTTTGCCCTCCTGCAGCTCACCGTGGCCCCGTGCACAGCCAGGTTGGTGCTGCCGCTTCCCAAAGCACAGCGTGTGCCACAGGGCAGGAGGGGCACCTCGGCTGGGTTATATTTGACCCCATGCAGGAAAACATTGAGAAAAATCCGTGTTTTTTCTCTCCCTTTTGGCGCTCGCTTCCTGCCAGGCACCGCACGGCCGGGTACCGAGCGGTAATTACACACCACAGGAGGGTTTGTTTATAGAGGAGGGGTGATTCACAGCGCCTGGAAAGGGTTAACAGCCCAAAATGACATCGGCTGAAGGGAAGGACAATAAACAGGAAGCTGTGCCCAAAGCGTGCACTTATCGCGGTGACTCAGGTCGGCGCCCGGCTTCGTTACCGGCGGCTTAATTACACCGTTGGTTTGGAAGCGGTGCCAGAGCTCAGCTGGAAGGAGGTGGGCAGGGCTGGGGGTGGTGGGCTGCCTTGGGTTGGGTTGCGTTGGTGGGCTGCCTTGGGTTGGGTTGTTGCTGCCTTGGGTTGGCTTGGTGGGCAGCGTTGCCTTGGGTTGTTGCTGCGTTGGGTTGGGTTGTTGCTGCGTTGCACAGCGTTGAGTTGGTGGGCAGCGTTGGGTTGGGTTGTTGCTGCATTGGGTTGGGTTGTTGCTGTGTTGGGCAGTGTTGAGTTGGTGGGCAGCGTTGGGTTGGGTTGTTGCTGCATTGGGCAGCGTTGGGTTGGGTTGGTGGGCAGCATTGCGTTGGGTTGGGTTGGTGGGCAGCGTTGGGTTGGGTTGTTGCTGCCTTGGGTTGGGTTAGTGGGCAGCATTGCCTTGGGGTGGCTTGTTGCTGCCTTGGGTTGGGTTGGTGGGCAGTGTTGGGTTGGGTTGTTGCTGCCTTGGGTTGGGTTGGTGGGCAGTGTTGGGTTGGGTTGTTGCTGCCTTGGGCAGTGTTGGGTTGGGTTGGTGGGCAGCATTGCGTTGGGTTGGGTTGGTGGGCAGCGTTGGGTTGGGTTGTTGCTGCCTTCTGTTGCTGCATTGGGAACTCCTTCCTGCAGGAAGGGGGCGGTGGGAGCCTGGGGTGGGGGGAGCAGCCCTGGATTGGGGTACCACGTGAGAAGTGGGGCGGCTGCCATGGAGTCCAGCGCAGCATCGGGGCGCAGTGCTGATGGGCTGTGAGGTGTTGGCCTGCATTTGTCACAGGACTGGCTTTGCTTTGCAGCTGCGCCGGGAGATTCTGGGTGAGGTGTTTGAGTGAAGCATTGCCTCCATGGCTCAGTGGAACACCCCGAGGGCAGCAGTTGTGGCCCTGCCTTTCTTTTTGCTTATCAGTAGAATAAAAGCCCAGAGGTTCTCAGGGTCACCGCCTGCCTGTAAGGACCCGACCGGGCCGCCCTGCAGTGCCGGGCGATGCCTTGGAGTGCCGCTCACCTCTGAGCTGACTCACACTGTGGCTACGGAGGTAACGCAGATGTCAGCAGCAGGGATGTGAGGGCAGAGGGCTGCGGTGCGGGCAGGCTGAGCAGCTCACATCGGAGCTCCTTTTAATGCCCCCTTCCTGAGTATTTACAGCCTTTGCTGTTGGCGTTGTAATGGAGCGCGCCCTGCAGCACCCAACGCCTTTATTGCTATGGCAGGAGAGCACAGCGCGGCCTCGGAGGGGCTGGGGGGGGGTCTCGGTGGGGTGCCAGGCTGTGCTGGGGGTCCTCGGCCCACACCCACACCCCGCCCCCCCCATGGATACGGGCTTCTGCTGCATCGCCTCCCGCTCACCGTTTCCTCCCCTCTCCCTTCTCTCTTTTCCCAGGATCCCGTTCAAGATCGGGCAGCCCAAGAAACAGATTGTACCCAAGACAGTGAGTAAAGCAATTCCCCGTTTTTAGCCGCAGCCTCTGATCATGTGGCTGTGAGTCAGGGCGGCTCTTTGGCTCGCCCCACTTGGCGAGGAGGCGGCGGGGAGCGAGCGGGACCTGCAGCACTGCGCTGCTCCGTCCCCGCTGCTATGGGAGCCCCGTGCTGGAGGGAGCGCTGCTCCGGGCCCGGCTGCTGCCCGGGAAGGGGCTGGGATGGCTCTCCTTGGAGGCAGAGATGCGGCCGGCCAGCCAGCCTGCCTGCCTGCCTGCCTTCCTTCTTTCCCTCCTTCCTTCCTTCCCTCGCTCGGCGGTGGCTTGTTTGTTCATCCTCGCTGAGCAGATGGAGGAGGAGGAGTGGTTCAGATCGCTGAATATAACTGTTTCCAAAGAAAGGCTCATAAGCTGAGATGCTCAGTGCTCGGGCGTGAATTAATTTGTGCTGTGCAGCATTTGCTTTAAAAGCAAATTAAAGGAGCGTTTTGTCTTCCCGTGGCTCCCATCCCCGCTGCCGCCGCGTGCAGCTGCCTGCGGTGCTTCCCCTTCTCCAGCAGCTGCTCTTTGCCTTTGTCCTGCACACCTCACCCCGAGCACCGGCGCAGTTCCTGCTCCAAACGGAGTGCTTTGCAGCCGGCTCCCAACTGCCGGTGCAGGATTAATGCACGGCGGGCAGAGGGGAAGGAGAGGACCGTCGCGTCCTCTCCTTCAGCAGCACTGCAGGTGGGCAGCACTGCAAGGCTGGGATGGACCGACGGCCCACGGCGGTTCACCCCATTTAGTTCTGCTTTCCAGCTGCTCGGGGATTTGCCTCCTGCTCTTCCCAGCGGGGCTGTCAGAGCTGCCTGCCCTGGGAGCCGTGGCTGTCCGTGGCCGTCTCCATCCCACCCAGCCCCACATTTGGGTCGATTTTGCTTTCTTTTCTGCTGGTTTTGCCCCGTCCTGCTGGGCTTGGGCTGGGGCAGTGCAGCGGGTCCCAATGCTCTGCACAGACCCGTGGGAGAGGTGGGGATGGGGCAGCTCTGAGCGTCCCACGGCAGAGCTCCGTTGTGCAGCGCCATTTGCAGGCCTTTCCCCATCCGTCCTTCCCTCCCTAACGAAGAGGAGTTGTGTCAATGGGCCGCCGACCTCTGGGCACGGGGGAGGTTAAAAAGGAAAGGCATCTGTTGGAGCTGCGCTGCTCCGGCTGGCTGCGTGTGGAACCGGAGTGCAGAGCTGTGCCAAGAGGCTGAGCTCACCGCAGTGCCTTTTTTTCTGCTCTCTTTCCTTGGCTGTTGTTGTTTTTCCTGTGCTGGGCTCGGTGTCAGATCTGGGCCGGTCGCAGTTGTGAGGCGATGCGCTGAGGCTGCCCGGGGGATTAGTCACAGCTCCCCGTGCCCACTCGCTTCTCAGCCTTCGAAGGAGGCCAATGTGTCAGCCCTGCGGGAAGGGAACCCCGGCACGGAGCGCTGCCCGGTCAGCCGGGGTGATCTCCCACCCCCCAGACGGCCGCCGCTTCGTTTCCACCTTAACCTGAGCAAATCCTATTGCAGACGGCGTAATCTCTCCCCTCCTCTCCCCTGCCAGGAGCAGCTGTCGCCGGCTGGGAGGGCTCTGTGGCCCCTGGAACTAATGCCCGTCGATGGGACTTAGCCCTGCTGCAACCCCGGCCGTGCTCGGCGCTTCCTGCTCAAACCCCGTGCGCAGCTGAAGCCTCTTAGGGCAGAGATGTTCCCCCCGGGCTGAGCAGGGGTTATGCAGGAACCAGAGCCGTGCTTGTCCTCAGCTCCAGCGCTCGGTGCAGTTCAGCCCTGTCCCCTCGAGGCCCTGCGGTGCTCCTCACCGGGGCTCAGGCGATCTGAGATGGGTGAGATGGTCTGAGATGGTGACGCGTGTCTCCATGGGGCTCAGGGCTGCCCGTCGCGTGGCAGCCAGCTGGCTCTCACCTGTTGGGATGGGGAATGGGGGCGCAGCCCCTCCGTACCCCCAGCTTCCAGCCTGCCCTCCCTCGCCCTGCTCAGGCTCACGGGGAGCCGTGCTGCTCTGCTAACCTGGGTGAGTCAGCTTGGCAGGGCCGGGGGCTCATTGACTCATCCCGGCAGCCCTGCGCTCCCCCGGGGTCAGATGGAGCAGTAGGATTCCATGCAGCTGTCCGTCCCGCTGTTTCCATTGGGCTCCAGCAGAGAGCTGGAAATCCTGCAGTAACCACGGAGGAAATGGCGCAGAAGTCGTGGGGTGAAACCGGGCGGGGTGGGTGAACTTCAGCCCTCCCCGTGGGCCGCGGTGAGCTCTGGAGGCGCTCTTTGGTGCCCACCTTGGAAGCACTGCGCGGCTCCTCCGGCTGAGACCCACGCAGTGCCACGCTGTGCGCATCGCCGCGGCTCAGGGCTGCATGGACGGCACCCACCCACGGGACAGCACCCACCCACAGCACCTCCGTGGGTGGCAGCCACCCCATCTTGGATGCCCTCCCTGACCCTTTGGGCGCGCCGGGGATGGGCTGATGTTGGATTTGGTCACCTTGGAGGCCCCTCCTGGCCGTAACGGCGGTGCTTCGCCCTCGGTTGGCAGCACGGCTGAACCCGGCAGAGCTCCACCATATGGCACAGTTCGGCCTAATTACACGGCTCTGCTTCTCGGACGGGAGGACGCGTTCCCTTCCTGCACCTTCCCAGCACCCGTGAGAAGGCTGAGCCCGCTGGAACGCGTAGAAATCAGCGCGTCCTCCTCTAGGAAAGGAAATGCACCTCCAGCACAGCCCCTTATTTCCATCTCTTTGTAGTGCAGCCTTTGGTTTCACGGCCTCCGTGGCGGCGCTGCCCTGCGAGCGGGAGGGCTGCTGGCGGCGGAGCGAACGGCGTTTGCCAACAGCGAGGAGAGGCTGAGAAAGGAGCGCCGTTCGCCTTCGGGAGCTCGGCCTCCTTGATGTGGATTTGTTAGAAGGCGGCCGTGGTGCATTAAGCGGCGCGGCTGCCGGGGAGAAGAAGGGGAAGCAGGGGTTGGTGTTTGAGTGTGCAGAGAGCGGTGAGGTGGGGTTATTGGGCCGCCATGGAATTCCCCTTTGGGGGGTTGGAGTTTTCTCGCCCTCACTCCTCGCCCTTGTTACTCTTAACGAGCCCATCCTACCCGCAGCCCTCCACCCCCCGGTGCCGTTGATGGCCACCAGGAGCGTGCTTTGCGGGACGTGCTTGGCTTGCTCTCTGCCCGTCCTCCCCCACCCATGGGTGCTGCAGGGCCGGCTCCGCTCCGGGCCCCATCCCCATGGACGGGAATAGCGCCGAGTGGGAGGCAGTTGCTGCTGTGGGCGTGAAAAAGAAGAGCGGTCGGCGGGCAGCTGTCTGCAGCCGTGGCACGGAGTCAGGGGGGCAGCTGGGTGTGCTGCGGGCACCTCGCTCCCTGGGGGGCACAGGGGGGGCGCGTTGAGCTCTCTGAGAGGGCGGCGGGGCGGTGGGAGGGGATGCCCAGGGGGTGGTGGGGTCAATGGGGGTGTTCGGAGCGATGGGGATGTGGCACTGAGGGACGGGGTGGGGGTGGATGTGGGGTTCTTGGGGGGTCTTTTTGGACCCCTCCAAAACCTCTCTGTGGTTCTGTGGGCGGGGTGGGATGGGTTGGGGTTGGACTTGGGGTTGGTGGTGGTCTTTTCCAACCTTGATGGCTCTATGGGCGTGAGGGGCATGCGATGGGGTTGGGCTTGGGGTTCTTGGGGGTCTTTTCCAATCCCCGTGGTTCTGTGGGCATGGTGGGATGGGTTGGGGTTGGACATGGTGGTCTTGGTGGTCTTTTCCATCCTTGATGGTTCTATGGGCACGGTGGGTGAAGGTTGGGGTTGGATTTGGGGTTCTTGGGGGTCTTCTTTGACCTCCGTGGTTCAGTGGGCCGCAGTGAGATGGGTTGGGGTTGGATTTGGGGTTCTGAGCAGCCTTTTCCAACCTCGGTGGCTCTGTGGGCGTGGTGGGCACAGATTGGGGTGGGACTCCGTGATCGTGGCGGTCTTTTCCATCCTTGATGGTTCTGTGGGCATGGTGGGGGTGGGTTGGGGTTGGATTTGGGGTTCATGGGGGTCTTTTTTGATCTCTGTGGTTCTGTGGGCACGGTGGGATGGGTTGGGGTGGGATGTGGTGGTCTTGGTGGTCTTTTCCATCCTTGATGGTTCTGTGGGCACGGTGGGAGTGGGTTGGGGTTGGACTTGGGGTTCTTGGGGGTCTTTTTGACCTCTGTGGTTCAGTGGGGACGGTGGGGAGTGGGTTGGGGTTGGACTTGGGGTTCTTGGGGGTCTTTTCCAATCCGCATGGTTCTGTGGGCATGGTAGGCATAGATTGGGGTGGGACACGGTGGTCTTGGTGGTCTTTTCCATCCTTGATGGTTCTATGGGCCCGGTGGGGGTGGGTTGGGGTTGCATTTGGGGTTCTTGGGGGTCTTTTCCAATCCCCATGGTTCTGTGGGCATGGTAGGATGGGTTGGGGTGGGACGTGGTGGTCTTGGTGGTGTTTTCCATTGTTGATGGTTCTATGGGTACAGTGGGTGAAGGTTGGGGTTGGATTTGGGGTTCTTGGGGGTCTTCTTTGACCTCCGTGGTTCAGTGGGCCGCAGTGAGATGGGTTGGGGTTGGATTTGGGGTTCTGAGCAGCCTTTTCCAACCTCGGTGGCTCTGTGGGCGTGGTGGGCATAGATTGGGGTGGGACGTGGTGGTCTTGGTGGTCTTTTCCATCGTTGATGGTTCTATGGGTACAGTGGGTGAAGGTTGGGGTTGGACTTGGGGTTCTTGGGGGTCTTCTTTGATCTCCGTGGTTCTGTGGGCACGGTGGGAGTGGGTTGGGGTTGGACTTGGGGTTCTTGGGGGTCTTTTTGACCTCTGTGGTTCAGTGGGGACGGTGGGGAGTGGGTTGGGGTTGGACTTGGGGTTCTTGGGGGTCTTTTCCAATCCGCATGGTTCTGTGGGCATGGTAGGCATAGATTGGGGTGGGACACGGTGGTCTTGGTGGTCTTTTCCATCCTTGATGGTTCTATGGGCACGGTGGGGGTGGGTTGGGGTTGGGCTTGGGGTTCTTGGGGGTCTTTTCCAATCCCCGTGGTTCTGTGGGCATGGTGGGATGGGTTGGGGTGGGACGTGGTGGTCTTGGTGGTCTTTTCCATCGTTGATGGTTCTATGGGCACGGTGGGATGGGTTGGGGTTGGATTTGGGGTTCTTGGGGGTCTTTTTTGACCTCCGTGGTTCAGTGGGGACGGTGGGGTGGGTCGGGGTGGGACTTGGTGGTCTTGGTGGACTTTTCCAACCTCGGTGGCTCTGTGGGTGTGGTGGGATGGGTCGGGGTTGGGGTTCCTGATGGTCTTTTGCAACCTCCGTGACTCTGCGTGCGCCGTGGGGGGCGGTTGGGGTTGGCTTTGGGATCCTGGCGGTCTTTTCCAACCTCCCCGTTGGGAGTTTTTCCTCCCGGGGGGTGCAGACGTTTCCCTGCCCTTCCGTCGGGCGCCGCTGCTTCGCCTCCGTCGCACCGCACGGGAGGAAGCAAACAGCAGAAGGGAAAGGGGCTGCAAAGCTCTCCGGGCCGCTGTTTTATGGCCGCCACCTCTCAGGAGGAGGCGTTTGTGGGGGACAGCGGTGCCAGGAGGACCCTCCCCGCCCTGCAGCTCCCTGCCAGGACCCGCCGCCCTCCGAAGGACACCGCTGTGAGTCACAGCCGACCCTCCGCGTTTGCATCCGAAACAATTCACACCTCAGCCGTATAAATAGAGCGCAATGCCGGCCGGTTATTTTTGCAGCCGGAACAGCCATAGGAGCAGAGGGCGATGGTTCCCCGCGTGAGGCTGTGCTGACCTCCGGGCCCTGGCAGCTGCGTGGCTCCGTGGCGGCCCTCTGCCCCCCACGCCTCTCCAGCCCTGTTCTCCAGTGACCATTTTTAGCAGTGCAAAGGGCAGCCTGAGCTCGGCGGGGCTTTTTCATCCGCGTGCATCCCTGGGATGGTGGGAGCCGATGGTGCCAGCAGCTGTCCGGGAGCAGCGCTGCAATGGGGCTGTGCCAAACCCCACTGCGAGCCCTGAGCTGCGCCCAACCCCATAGCGCTGTGGGGTCTCCATGACCCCAACCCCACTGCACTGCTCTGCAGGCTCTGTGCGTCTCAAACCCCATAGCGCTGTGGGGTCTCCACCACTCCCCACCCCACTGCACTGCCCTGTAGGCTCTGAGCGTCTCAAACCCCATAGCGCTGTGCGGTCTCCATGACCCCAACCCCACTGCACTGCTCTGTAGGCTCTGTGCATCTCAAACCCCATAGCGCTGTGGGGTCTCCACAACCCCACTGCACTGCCCTGTAGGCTCTGAGCGTCTCAAACCCCATAGCGCTGTGGGGTCTCCACCACTTCCCACCCCACTGCACTGCTCTGTAGGCTCTGAGCGTCTCAAACCCCATAGCGCTGTGGGGTCTCCATGACCCCAACCCCACTGCACTGCTCTGTAGGCTCTGAGCGTCTCAAACCCCATAGCGCTGTGGGGTCTCCACGACCCCAACCCAATTGCACTGCCCTGTAGGCTCTGTGCATCTCAAACCCCATAGTGCTGTGGGGTCTCCACAGCCCCAACCCCACAGCACTGCCCTGTAGTCTCTGAGCATCTCAAACCCCATAGGGCTGTGGGGTCTCCACCACCCCAACCCCACAGCATCCCCGGCACCGGGGATGGGAGCTGCATGCACAGCACACGGATCAGAGGGAAGGCGGTTTGCAGCCCAGGTTGCTCAGCTCTGTGCTGCAGCGCTGCCGTTGCAGCAGCAATGCAGACTGGAAGGCGCCGTCCTATGGGGCGTTTTCATGCACCGAGCCCAGGGCTGAGATCCCAAACACGGCACGAAGCTTTGGGGTCCCGGCGGCTCCCAGCACGCGGCAGTCCCCAATAGCGCTGCAGGCTGACGGCACGAAGCTGCCCGGCTCTGATCCCATAACAACCACACACGTAGCGGAGATGGGCTGCCGGATGGCAGACAGGAGGGAGGGCCGAGGGCTGCAGCGTGGGATGGGGCGGCTGTGGGTCCTATAGGGGGGGCAGAGCTCCCTGCGCTGCTATGGGGGGTGCCGATCGCTGCCCCTCCGCCCCACACCGCGGCTGATTGCCGTCTGTTCTTTCTGCAGGTGGAGAGGGACTTCGAGAGGGAGTATGGGAAGCTGCAGCAGTGAGTGTCGGCCGCGGCGGTGGGTCGGGGACGTTGCGTGGCCGTGCTGTGCCCTTCTGCTGCGTCTGCCCCACAGACATCAGCCGGCCCCATAAGCGCCGCGTGGCGCTCGGGGTGGCTGAGGGTTCGTGCGGTGCCGGGGTGCTCCGTGTGCTCCGCTGGGGCTGTGAGCACAGAGCGCCCCAAATCTCCGCGGGTCGCAGCGGTGCTCAGCAGCTCCGAGCGCTGCCCCTATGGGAAGGGGGCGTTGGGGTTTCCCATTTGAGGGCAGGGCGTAGCGGGACGGATGCATTGAATGTGGGGTCGGGGAGGTGGCGGGGCTGGAAGCCATCCGAGCGGTGGCGCAGGGCAGCTCTGTGCTCGCAGAGCCCCACTCAGCAGCGCGCGGGCAGTCGGTTGCTTTCCAAGGTTGAGACTTTGGCCCCTTCGCCCCCACCTTTCAGACTGGAGGAGCAGACCAAAAAGCTGCAGAAGGACATGAAGAAAAGCACGGATGCGGATTTGGGTACGTTGGGTGCGGCGCCGCGGGGGGGGGACGGCGAGGGCTCCGCGGGGCTCTGCCCCACAGACGGCGCTCAGCCCCACTCCGCTTCGCTTATGGGGCCGTCCACACGTGGGCGGTGAGCCGCGGCCGTGCGGTGCTGCGTGGCCATATGAAGTGCTCCGTGCTCTGCATGGGCGAAGGGAAGAGCGGCGCTGAGCACAGAGCGCATCGCGGGCTGCCATGGAGGGCCGTCTGCGCCACGCGGCTGTGGGTGCAGAAGCAGAAGCAGAAGCAGAAGCAGAAGCAGAGCAGCCATCGAGGCCTGCATTGGCCGTGGGGGGGCCGCAGGGCGCCGCGGGGGTGCTGGGTGAGCTCCTCGCTCAGCATTGCCCTCCCAGGCGCCCAACGGTGGGCGTTGTTTGCACGGAGCGTTCGGAGCCCCCCAGGAGCTGTGGGAGGACTTTGTTTTCTCCGCGCTGCTCCGCGGCGCAGCGGGCGATGCGCCCCGGCCGATCGCGGGCTGAACCGCCATTGAAAGGTGCGGAGGGGGGGCTGCAGGGCTGCGCGGAAGGAGGGCGAACCCGGCCCACCCCCCCCCCCCCGGCTCTGGTGAGGCTCAGCCCATGGGGGGCCCATTCCCCCCCCCCGGAGCAGCTCTGCCCCTTTGGGCTCCGACCCTCCGGCTGTGCTCCCGCGGGGCGCAGTACGGTGGGGGGCTCTGAACGCCCGGACCCCCCCGTGATGGGGTGGGAGCTGCGCTATCGCCGCGCGCTTCTGAGCCCCCCCGCAGCCACATAACCTCCGAAGCGGAGTGTTTGACCCCTTGGTTGGGGGTCTTAAGGGGTCGTAAACCCCCTCCCGTGGGGCTCCGTTCGGGGGGGTGCAGTCGGGGTCCTCCGTGGCCCATCCGCCTCCGCTCTGCGGTTTAATCCCCCCCCCCCGGGAGTGGCTGCGCGGGTGGGACGGCGGATGGGTCCGATGGGGGCAGGAGGAGCACAGAGAGCGTTCAGCTCCGCGTCCCCCCACCTCCAATAGCTCCCATTGGCTCCGGGGGGGCGGAAGGCCGCGGCTCAATGGGGAAAGCATTCATCCCCCTTATGGATGCCGGGAGGGTGAAGCGCCCCCCCCCTGCAGGGCTGCTGCTCTGCTGCCCCCCCGGCAGCACTGCACGTAGATGGGATCTTTACGAAGCTGCTGGGAGCTGTAATGGCCCGAGAGTGACACGCAACGGTCTGCTGAGCAAAGCTGGGGGGTCGGGGGGGGTCGGGGGGGGTTGGAGGAGGTGGGGGGGGGGGAAAAGCCGCCTGCATTGGTTGTCCTTAAAGAGGGCCGCGGTTCTGTGAAGGCTGTGGGGGTTTCTGGTTGGCGTTGCTCACATCGGGGTGGCGCTGGGGGGGGGGTCGATGGGGGTCCCACTGCGATGTCCTTTGGGAGGCCTTATGGGGTCCCCGCGGTGGCCGAGGGCCCCCTGTTTGTCCCCGTCAGCCATCGCTGTGATACGGCTCACCGTCCTCTTATAGGATGGCAGCGCCGTTAGGGTCGGAACAGAGCACTAAAAGCACTAAAACCATTCTCACCGCAACTGTTGGCCCATCCCCACCGTGCCCTGAGAACCATCAGGGCTGGAAAGGACCCCCGAGACCCCCACGTCCAACCCCACCCCATCCCTCCATGCCCATAGAACCATGGAGGTAGCAAAAGACCCCCAGGACCCCCACATCCAACCCACCCCGCCATGCCCATAGATCCATCAAGGCTGCAAAAAGACCCCCAGGACCGCCAACCCCAACCCACCCCACCATGCCCATAGGTCCATCAAGGCTGCAAAAAGACCCCCACGTCCAACCCCAACCCATCCTACCATGCCCATAGAACCATGGAGGTAGCAGAAGACCCCCACGTCCAACCCCAACCCATCCCACTGTGCCCATAGATCCATCAAGGCTGCAAGAAGACCCCCAGGACCCCCACGTCCAACCCCAACCCATCCCACCATGCCCATAGAACCATGGAGGTAGCAAAAGACCCCCAAGACCCCCACATCCAACCGGTCCCGCCATGCCCATAGATCCATCAAGGCTTCGAAAAGACCCCCAGGACCCCCACATCCAACCCACCCCACCGTGCCCATAGATCCATCAAGGCTGCAAAAAGACCCCCAGGACCCCCACGTCCCACCCCAACCCATCCCACCATACCCATAGATATAAGGCTTCAAAAAGACCCCCAGGACCCCCACATCCAACCCATCCCACCGTGCCCATAGATCCATCAAGGCTGCAAGAAGACCCCCAGGACCCCCACGTCGCACCCCCCCCGCACCCCCCATGCTGCGCCCCTCACCTCCCCTCTTTCCCCCCGCGGCGGCGCTGCGCTCAGCCATGTCCAAAGCGGCCGTGAAGATCTCTTCGGACCTTCTGTCCAACCCGCTGTGCGAGCAGGACGCCGCCTTCCTCGGCGTGGTCACCGCCTTCGACACCGCCATGAGGAGGATGGACTCCTTCAACCAGGAGAAGGTGGGGGCGGCTTTGGCCGAGGGGGGGCGATGGGGGCGGCCGTTGCGTCCCCATATCCGGGGCTCTTCCAGCCCGGCATCCCATAATGTGGCTCCGGTCGTGCCGGGGCCGTCAGCTCATCCCAAAGCCGTGGGGTTGGTAAGCTGTTGGTAAGCATCCCTTCTGCTGCCAACAGGTGAATCAGATCCAGAAGACGGTCATTGAGCCCTTGAAAAAGTGAGTCCCGCCGTCGCCGTGTGGGTCACAGCGCGCTTCGTTGTGGCCGTGCTCCTTTGGGACGCGGTCCCCTTTGGGGTGCACTCTGTAGGGGTGTTGGGTCCGTCCCCGCGCCCGGCCGCCGTCCCGGTGGGTTTGTGGGGTCCCCATCCCACGGCTGTGCCACCCGCGTCCCAAAGGCGTCCTGCAGGGCTTGGAGTGCTCCAGGCGTAGGGGGACCCCTCTGGGGGGGCTGCGATGGGGCTGCGATGGGGCTGCGGGGTCCCCCAGCAGACCCCGTTGGGGAGCAGGGCGGGCTCAGTGCTGTCCGCCGTCGCGTGGGTCGCTCTGAGCGGGGCGGGATGGAGAGCTGCGCTGGGGGGACCCGCGGGGCTTTGACTGCTGCACAGCTCTGCGCCGTGGGGGGAACGCTGTGTGTGGAGGGGGAGTGCGGGGGGGGTCTGCGGGGAAGGAGGTGGGGGTCCCGGGGGGTGACCTGGATGGAGGAGGACGTGGGGGTCCCGGGGGGTGACCTCTGCAGAGAGGGAGATGCTCTTTGCTCTCCCAGCTCTCCCATTTCCCAGCTCTTTGGCTTTCCACTTCCCAGCTCTCCACAGCACTCAGCATCCCTGCCCCATCCCCATCCCATCCCCATCCCTATTCCAACCCCATCCCATCCCAACCCCATCCCATCCCCATCCCATCCCCATCCCTATTCCATCCCCATCCCATCCCATCCCCATCCCAACCCCATCCCCTCCCCACCCCATCCCATCCCCATTCTATCCCCATCCCCATCCCACCCCATCCCCACCCCATCCCCATCCCCATCCCACCCCATCCCCACTCCATCCCCACCCCACCCCATCCCCTCCCCATCCCTATCCATATCCCCTCCCCATCCCATCCCATCCCACCCCATCCCCATCCCATCCCCATCCCTATTCCAACCCCATCCCATCCCATCCCCTCCCCATCCCTATCCATATCCCATCCCTATCCATATCCCATCCCATCCCATCCCATCCCATCCCTGAACCCCCCCCGACCCCCCCATGGCATCAGCCCACATTTCCTCCTTATCCCCTCACCTCCCCTCAGCTGCCCCCCTTAAGCTGTAATCCCCTCTCAGCAGCACTGCCTCAGAAGTGCCGTGGAGCGGCCCGGCTCATTCCCCACAGCTGCTTTATGGCCGCCGTAATGCCCCGCAGTGCAGCTTCCCCCATGCAAAGGCCTCCAGCTGTGGGGCTGTGCCATGGGGCTGTGTTATGGGGCTGTGCCATGGGGCTGTGTTATGGGGCTGTGCTATGGGGCTGTGTTATGGGGCTGTGCCATGAGGCTGTGCTATGGGGTTGTGCCATCAGGTAGTGCTATGGAGCTGTGCCATGGGGCTGTGCTATGGGGTTGTGCTATGGGGCTGTGCCATGGGGCTGTGCTATGGGGTTGTGCTGCCATGAGGCTGTGCCATGGGGCTGTGTTATGGGGTTGTGCTGCCATGGGGCTGTGCTATGGGGCTGTGCTGCCATGGGGCTGTGCCATGGGGCTGTGCCATGGGGCTGTGCTGCCATGGGGCTGTGCCATGGGGCTGTGGGGTGGGGGTGGTTTGGGTTACCCCATAGGGTGGGATATGGGGGCTGTGAGGTGGGATATGGGGGCTGTGGGGTGGGGGTGGTTTGTGTTACCCCATAGGTGGGCTATGGGGGCTGTAGGGTGGGATATGGGGGCTGTGGGGCGGGGTGGTTTGTGTTACCCCATAGGTGGGATATGGGGGCTGTAGGGTGGGGGTGGTTTGTTACCCCATAGGGGGCTATGGGCGCTGTGGGGTTGGATATGGGGGCTGTGGGGTGGGGGTGGTTTGTTACCCCATAGGGGCTGTGGGGTGGGATATGGGGGCTGTGGGGTGGTTTGTTACCCCATAGGGGCTGTGGGGTTGGCTATGGGGGCTATGGGGTGGTTATTACCCCATAGGGGCTGTGGGGTTGGCTATGGGGGCTATGGGGTGGTTATTACCCCATAGGGGCTGTGGGGTTGGATATGGGGGCTGTGGGGTGGTTATTACCCCATAGGGGCTGTGGGGTGGTTTGTGTTACCCCATAGGGGCTGTGGGGTGGGTGGTTATTACCCCATAGGGGCTGTGGGGTGGTTTGTGTTACCCCATAGGGGCTGTGGGGTGGGTGGTTATTACCCCATAGGGGCTGTGGGGTGGTTATTACCCCATAGCGGCTGTGGGGTGGGTGGTTATTACCCCATAGCGGCTGTGGCGCTGTGTGGGCCGCTGTGTCCCGCAGGTTCGGCAGTGTGTTCCCCAGCCTCAATATGGCCGTGAAGCGGCGCGAGCAAACGCTGCAGGAGTACCGGCGGCTGCAGGCCAAGGTGGAGAAGTACGAGGAGAAGGAACGCAGCGGACCCGGGCTGGCCAAGCTGCACCAGGTGCGGGGGGGCGGGGGGGGTCACTGTGGGGGGGGTCATTATGGGGGGGTCATTATGGGGGGGCAGTATGGGGAGTCACTGTGGGGGGTCATTATGGGGGGGCAGTATGGGGGGGCAGTATGGGGAGTCACTGTGGGGGGGGGTCACTTTGGGGGGGGTCATTATGGGGGGGCAGTATGGGGAGTCACTGTGGGGGGTCATTATGGGGGGGCAGTATGGGGGGGCAGTATGGGGAGTCACTGTGGGGGGTCATTATGGGGGGGCAGTATGGGGGGGCAGTATGGGGAGTCACTGTGGGGGGTCATTATGGGGGGGTCATTATGGGGGGGTCATTATGGGGGGGCAGTATGGGGAGTCACTGTGGGGGGTCATTATGGGGGGGTCACTATTGGGGGGTCAGTGTGGGGGGGGGTCACTTTGGGGGGGTCATTATGGGGGGTCACTGTGGGGGGGGTCATTATGGGGGGGCAGTATGGGGGAGTCACTGTGGGGGGGGTCATGTGGGGGCAGTATGGAGGGGGTTCACTATGGAGGGTCACTATGGGGGAGTCACTATGGGGGGGCAGTATGGGGGGGTTCACTGTGGGGGGGGTCATTATGGGGGGGTCACTACTGGGGGGTCATTATGGGGGGTTACTGTGAGGGGGGTCACTATGAGGGGGTCACTATGGGGGGCAGTATGGAGGGTCACTATGGGGGAGTCACTGTGGGGGGTCATTATGGGGGGGTCACTATTGGGGGGTCACTGTGGGGGAGTTGCTGTGGGGGGGGTCACTATGGGGGGTAGTATGGAGGGTCACTATGGGGGGGCTCACTGTGGGGGGGTCACTGTGTGGGGTCTGTGTGGGGTCTGTGTGGGGTCAGTGTGGGGTCAGTGTGGGGTCTGTGTGGGGTCTCTGTGTGGGGTCTGTGTGGGGTCTGTGTGGGCTCAGTGTGGGGTCTGTGTGGGGTCTCTGTGTGGGGTCTCTGTGGGGTCTGTGTGGGGTCTGTGTGGGGTCACTGTGTGGGGTCAGTGTGGGGTCTGTGTGGGGTCACTGTGTGGGGTCTGTGTGGGGTCAGTGTGGGGTCTCTGTGTGGGGTCTGTGTGGGGTCTGTGTGGGGTCAGTGTGGGGTCAGTGTGGGGTCACTGTGTGGGGTCTGTGTGGGGTCTCTGTGTGGGGTCAGTGTGGGGTCACTGTGTGGGGTCTGTGTGGGGTCTGTGTGGGGTCAGTGTGGGGTCTCTGTGTGGGGTCTGTGTGGGGTCTGTGTGGGGTCACTGTGTGGGGTCACTGTGTGGGGTCAGTGTGGGGTCAGTGTGGGGTCTGTGTGGGGTCTCTGTGTGGGGTCTGTGTGGGGTCTGTGTGGGGTCACTGTGTGGGGTCTGTGTGGGGTCAGTGTGGGGTCTCTGTGTGGGGTCTGTGTGGGGTCAGTGTGGGGTCTGTGTGGGGTCACTGTGTGGGGTCTGTGTGGGGTCAGTGTGGGGTCAGTGTGGGGTCACTGTGTGGGGTCTGTGTGGGGTCACTGTGTGGGGTCTGTGTGGGGTCTGTGTGGGGTCTGTGTGGGGTCACTGTGTGGGGTCACTGTGTGGGGTCAGTGTGGGGTCAGTGTGGGGTCTGTGTGGGGTCTCTGTGTGGGGTCACTGTGTGGGGTCAGTGTGGGGTCTGTGTGGGGTCTGTGTGGGGTCTCTGTGTGGGGTCTGTGTGGGGTCTGTGTGGGGTCAGTGTGGGGTCTCTGTGTGGGGTCTGTGTGGGGTCTGTGTGGGGTCTGTGTGGGGTCAGTGTGGGGTCTGTGTGGGGTCTCTGTGTGGGGTCTGTGTGGGGTCTGTGTGGGGTCACTGTGTGGGGTCTGTGTGGGGTCAGTGTGGGGTCTCTGTGTGGGGTCTGTGTGGGGTCTGTGTGGGGTCAGTGTGGGGTCTGTGTGGGGTCACTGTGTGGGGTCTGTGTGGGGTCAGTGTGGGGTCAGTGTGGGGTCACTGTGTGGGGTCTGTGTGGGGTCACTGTGTGGGGTCTGTGTGGGGTCTGTGTGGGGTCAGTGTGGGGTCTCTGTGTGGGGTCTGTGTGGGGTCTGTGTGGGGTCACTGTGTGGGGTCACTGTGTGGGGTCTGTGTGGGGTCAGTGTGGGGTCTGTGTGGGGTCTCTGTGTGGGGTCACTGTGTGGGGTCAGTGTGGGGTCACTGTGTGGGGTCAGTGTGGGGTCTGTGTGGGGTCTCTGTGTGGGGTCTGTGTGGGGTCAGTGTGGGGTCTGTGTGGGGTCTGTGTGGGGTCTGTGTGGGGTCTGTGTGGGGTCAGTGTGGGGTCTGTGTGGGGTCTGTGTGGGGTCAGTGTGGGGTCTGTGTGGGGTCAGTGTGGGGTCAGTGTGCGCTGCCCCCCGGGTGGCACAGTGGGGATTCTCGGCTGCCTTCACCCCGCAGTGCTGAGATGAGAGCGCAGTGCGCTGCGAGCGCTGCAGAGCCCCCCCAGATCAGAACACCCCCAATTCAGAACACCCCCAATTCAGGACCCCCCCTCTCCATTTCAGACCCTCTCCCCCCCCCACTGCAGACCCTCTCCTTCTCCCCCTTCAGACCCACTGCTCCCCACTGCAGACCCTCCCCTCCTTCTCCCCCCCTTCAGACCCACTTCTCCCCACTGCACTTCCTGCCCCCTCTGAACTGCAGACCCTCTCCCCCTCCCCCCTTCAGACCCTCTCCCCACTGCAGACCCTCTCCCCCCCACTTCAGACCCTCTCCCCCTCCCCCCTTCAAACCCACTTCTCCCCACTGCAGACCCTCTCCCTCCCCTCACTGCTGTCCCTCTCCCCCTCCCCCCTTGGAACCCACTTCTCCCCACTGCACTTCCTGCCCCCTCTGCACTTCAGACCCTCTCCCCATCCCCCCTTCAGACCCTCTCCCCACCGCAGTCCCTCTCCCTCCCACTTCAGACCCTCTCCCCCTCCTCCCCACTGCAGACCCCCTCCTTTTCCCCCCTTGAGACCCACTTCTCCCCACTGCTGACCCTCCCCCTCCCCACTTCAGACCCTCTCCCCACTGCAGTCCCCCTCCTCCCCACTGCAGACCCTCCCCTCTTTCTCCCCCCCTCACACCCACTTCTCCCCACTGCAGACCCTCTCCCCCTCCCCTCTTCAGACCCTCTCCCCACTGCAGACCCCCTCCTTTTCCCCCTTCAGACCCACTTCTTCCCACTGCTGTCCCTCTCCCCGTCCCCACTTCAGACCCTCTCCTTCTCCCCATTTCAGACCCACTTCTCCCCACTGCAGATCCTCTTCCCCACTTCAACCCCACTCCATCCCACTGCAGTCCCCCCCCTCCCCCCTTCAGACCCTCTCCCCACTGCAGCGCCCCCCCCCCCAATTCAGACCCTCTCCTTCTCCCCCTTTCAGACCCCCTCCCCTCCCCACTGCAGTGCTGCTCTGCTCACAGCTCTGTGCCGTCCCCACAGATGTGGGGTTGTGGGGCACAAATATGGGGTTGTGGGGCACAAATATGGAGTTGTGGGGCACAAATATGGGGTTGTGGGGCACAGATATGGGGTTGTGGGGCACAAATATGGAGTTGTGGTGCACAGATGTGGGGTTGTGGGGCACAAATATGGGGTTGTGGGGCACAAATATGGAGTTGTGGGGCACAAATATGGGGTTGTGGGGCACAGATATGGATTGGAGACAGAAATATGGGGTTGAGGGGCACAGATATGGTGTTGTGGGGCACAAATATGGGGTTGTGGGGCACAGATATGGATTGGAGACAGAAATATGGGGTTGAGGGGCACAGATGTAGTGTTGTGGGGCACAAACATGGAGTTGTGGGGCACAAATATGGGGTTGTGGGGCACAGATGTGGGGTTGGAGACACAAACATGGAGTTGTGGGGCACAGATGTGGGGTTGTGGGGCACAGATGTGGGGTTGGAAACACAAATGTGGGGTTGTGGGGCACAGATATGGGGTTGTGGGGCACAGATGTCGGGTTATGGGGCACAGAGGTGGGGTTGTGGGGCACAAACATGGAGTTGTGGGGCACAGAGGTGGGGTTGTGGGGCACAGATATGGGGTTGTGGGGCACAGATGTGGGGTTGTGGGGCACAGATATGGATTGGAGACACAAACATGGAGTTGTGGGGCACAGATGTGGGGTTATGGGGCACAGAGGTGGGGTTGTGGGGCACAAACATGGAGTTGTGGGGCACAGATGTGGGGTTATGGGGCACAGAGGTGGGGTTGCAGACACAAACATGGAGTTGTGGGGCACAGATGTGGGGTCGTTGCTGTCCGTGTCCCGCAGCCGTCCCACAGCCGTGGGGCAGCCGGGGCTCCCATTGCTGCGCTGTGGGGTCGCTGTGGGGCGCTGATCGCACCGCGCCCCCACCCCACACCCCCCATAGGCGCGGGAGGAGCTGCGCCCCGTGAGGGCGGACTTCGAAGCCAAAAACCAACAGCTGCTGCAGGAGATGCCCAAATTCTACAGCAGCCGCAGCGATTACTTCACGCCGAGCTTTGAGGCGCTGCTCCGCGCGCAGGTGGGACCCACAGCCCACAGCCCACATCCCACAGCCCATAGCCTATAGCACACACATCCCACAGCCCACAGCCCACAGCCCATAGCCTATAGCACACACATCCCACAGCCCACAGCCCACAGCCCATAGCCTATAGCACACACATCCCATAGCCCACAGCCCACAGCCCATATCCTATAGCCCACACATCCCATAGCCCATAGCCCATATCCTATAGCCCACACATCCCATAGCCCATATCCTATAGCCCACACATCCCACAGCCCACAGCCCATAGCCTATAGCCTATAGCCCATATCCTACAGCCCATATCCTATAGCCCATATCCTATAGCCCATATCCTATAGCCCATAGCCCACAGCCCACAGCCCACATCCCACAGCCTATAGCCTATAGCCCATATCCTATAGCCCATATCCCATAGCCCACATCCCACAGCCCACATCCCATAGCCCATATCCTATAGCCCACACATCCCATAGCCCACACATCCCACAGCCCACATCCCATAGCCCATAGCCTATAGCCCATATCCTACAGCCCATATCCTATAGCCCATAGCCCACATCCCATAGCCCACATCCCATAGCCCATATCCTATAGCCCACATCCCATACCCTATATCCCATATCCTATAGCCCACATCCCATAGCCCACATCCCACATCCCATAGCCCATAGCCTATAGCCCATAGCCTACAGCCCATATCCTATAGCCCATATCCTATAGCCCATAGCCCACTTCCCATAGCCCACATCCCGTGTCCTATAGCCCATATCCCATAGCCCATAGCCCACATCCCATATCCTGTAGCCCATATCCTATATCCCACATCCCATATCCCATATCCTATATCCCATATCCTATAGCCCATATCCCACATCCCACATCCCATAGCCCACATCCCATGTCCTATAGCCCACATCCCATATCCCCATATCCCATATCCCCACATCCCATATCCCATAGCCCACAGCCCATATCCTATATCCCACATCCCATATCCTATAGCCCATATCCTATATCCCATATCCCCATATCCCATAAAGCACAGCGCTGTTATAGGGCCATCAGTGCCCATAGGGCACATATAGGGCCATCAGTGCCCATAGAGCACCAATAGTGCCGGCAGTGCCCATAGAGCACATATAGGGCCAGCAGTGCCCATAGGGCACATATAGGGCCATCAGTACCCATAGAGCACATATAGGGCCAGCAGTACCCATAGAGCACATATAGGGCCAGCAGTGCCCATAGGGCACATATAGGGCCATCAGTGCCCATAGGGCACATATAGGGCCGGCAGTGCCCATAGAGCACAGCGCTGTTATAGGGCCGGCAGTGCCCATAGGGCACATATAGGGCCGGCAGTGCCCATAGAGCACCAATAGTGCCAGCAGTGCCCATAGGGCACATATAGGGCCGGCAGTGCCCATAGAGCACCAATAGTGCCAGCAGTGCCCATAGGGCACATATAGGGCCGGCAGTGCCCATAGAGCACAGCGCTGTTATAGGGCCAGCAGTGCCCATAGGGCACATATAGGGCCGGCAGTGCCCATACAGCACAGCGCTGTTATAGGGCCAGCAGTGCCCATAGGGCACATATAGGGCCGGCAGTGCCCATAGGGCACATATAGGGCCGGCAGTACCCATAGGGCACATATAGGGCCGGCAGTGCCCATAGGGCACACACAGCGCCGGCCGTGGCCATGGAGCGCACAGCGGCCGGCGGTGGCGCCCCCTGCAGGTGGTGTTCTACTCGGAGATGCGCTCCATCTTTGGGGACCTCACGGCGCAGATCGGCCGCGCGGCGCTCAGCGACGAACTGCGGGAGCGCGAGAATGAGGGGCGGCTCGGAGAGCTGCGGGCGCTCAGCATTGTGGGAGACGACTGAGCGCTGCGGCGCCGCGCCGCGGGACGCGGCACCCCGTAGGGAACGTGCGACCCCATAGGGATGTGCGACCCCATAGGGAACGTGCGACCCCATAGGGATGTGCGACCCCATAGGGAACGTGCGACCCCATTGGGATGTGCGACCCCATAGGGAACGTGCGACCCCATGGGGATGTGCGACCCCATTGGGATGTGCGACCCCATAGGGAACGTGCGACCCCATTGGGATGTGCGACCCCATAGGGAACGTGCGACCCCATGGGGATGTGCGACCCCATTGGGATGTGCGACCCCATAGGGAACGTGCGACCCCATTGGGATGTGCGACCCCATAGGGAACGTGCGACCCCATAGGGAACGTGCGACCCCATAGGGATGTGCGACCCCATTGGGATGTGCGACCCCATAGGGATGTGCGACCCCATAGGGAACGTGCGACCCCATGGGGATGTGCGACCCCATTGGGATGTGCGACCCCATAGGGAACGTGCGACCCCATAGGGATGTGCGACCCCATTGGGATGTGCGACCCCATAGGGAACGTGCGACCCCATTGGGATGTGCGACCCCATTGGGATGTGCGACCCCATAGGGATGTGCGACCCCATAGGGAACGTGCGACCCCATGGGGATGTGCGACCCCATTGGGATGTGCGACCCCATAGGGAACGTGCGACCCCATAGGGATGTGCGACCCCATTGGGATGTGCAACCCCATAGGGAACGTGCGACCCCATTGGGATGTGCGACCCCATTGGGATGTGCGACCCCATAGGGAACGTGCGACCCCATTGGGATGTGCGACCCCATAGGGATGTGCGACCCCATAGGGAACGTGCGACCCCATGGGGATGTGCGACCCCATTGGGATGTGCGACCCCATAGGGAACGTGCGACCCCATTGGGATGTGCGACCCCATAGGGAACGTGCGACCCCATGGGGATGTGCGACCCCATTGGGATGTGCGACCCCATAGGGAACGTGCGACCCCATTGGGATGTGCGACCCCATAGGGAACGTGCGACCCCATAGGGAATGTGCGACCCCATAGGGATGTGCGACCCCATTGGGATGTGCGACCCCATAGGGATGTGCGACCCCATAGGGAACGTGCGACCCCATGGGGATGTGCGACCCCATTGGGATGTGCGACCCCATAGGGAACGTGCGACCCCATAGGGATGTGCGACCCCATTGGGATGTGCGACCCCATAGGGAACGTGCGACCCCATTGGGATGTGCGACCCCATTGGGATGTGCGACCCCATAGGGAACGTGCGACCCCATTGGGATGTGCGACCCCATTGGGATGTGCGACCCCATAGGGAACGTGCGACCCCATTGGGATGTGCGACCCCATTGGGATGTGCGACCCCATAGGGAACGTGCGACCCCATTGGGATGTGCGACCCCATTGGGACTGTGCGACCCCATAGGGATGTGCGACCCCATATACACTGCGACCCCATAGGGATGTGCGACCCCATTGGGACCGGGACCCCATAGGGAACGTGCGACCCCATAGGGATGTGCGACCCCATACACACTGCGACCCCATAGGGAACGTGTGACCCCATTGGGACTGTGCGACCCCATAGGGAATGTGCGACCCCATAGGGAATATGCAACCCCATTGGGACTGTGGGACCCCATTGGGACTGGGACTCCATAGGGATGTGGGGCCTCATAGGGATGTGGGACCCCATAGGGACTGTGACCCCATAGGGATGTGTGACCCCATATACACTGTGAGCCCATAGGGATGTGCGACCCCATAGGGATGTGGGACCCCATTGGGACTGGGACCCCATACACACTGCGACCCCATAGGGATGTGGGACCCCATATACACTGCGACCCCATAAGGATGTGGGGCCCCATATACACTGTGAGCCCATAGGGATGTGCGACCCCATAGGGATGTGGGACCCCATAGGGACTGCGACCCCATAGGGATGTGGGACCCCATTGGGACTGTGGGACCCCATAGGGACTGCGACCCCATAGGGAATGTGCAACCCCATATACACTGTGAGCCCATAGGGATGTGGGACCCCATTGGGATGTGCGACCCCATAGGGAATGTGCGACCCCATACACACTGTGAGCCCATAGGGATGTGGGACCCCATAGGGAATGTGCGACCCCATGTACACTGCGACCCCATAGGGAATGTGCGACCCCATTGGGACTGGGACTCCGTAGGGATGTGGGGCCTCATAGGGATGTGGGACCCCATAGGGACGGTGACCCCATAGGGATGTGGGACCCCACAGGGACTGGGACTCCATAGGGACTGGGACCCCATAGAAACACTATGACCCCATACAGATGTGGGACCCCATAGGGACTGTGGGACCCCATAGGGACAGTGGGGACCTCATACACAATGTGACACCACAGGGACTGTGGGACCCCATATAGACTGTGTGACCCCATACACACCCAGTGTGACCCCATAGGGACAGTGTGCCCCCATATACTGATTGTGACCCCATAGGGACAGTGTGCCCCCATATAGACGCCGTACCTCCTTGTAGGGGGGGCACAGTGGGGTTCCTCCACTATGGGCCCCCCCGATGACCCCCATAAGCAGTGCCCCCATATGCCCCCCCCCCCCCCCCCCCCCCCCCCCCCCCCCCCCAAACAACGGCCCTATATCTGCCCCCCCCCCCTCGTGCGCATCGTCACGTGACCGGACGCGATGGCGGTCGTTAATGAGGGCCGTTAATTGCAGGGGGCGCTGCTGCCCTCTGCCGGCAGCGCTGCGCTCTGCGCCCCACAATGGGGGTCCCCAATCAGAAAGGGGGGAATGGGAGTAAAAGCGATGGGAAATGGGGCCGAAGGCGTCAGAGTGTTTATTGGGGGGGGGAGGGGTTGGGGTTGGGATTGGGGTCGGGGTTGGGGTTGGGATTGGGATTGGGATTGGGGTCGGGGTTAGGATTAGGGTTGGGATTGGGATTGGGATTGGGGTCAGGGTTGGGATTGGGGTCGGGGTTGGGATTGGGGTTGGGGTTGGGATTGGGATTGGGGTCGGGGTTGGGGGGCTGAGGGTTGGGGTTGGGGTGAGGGTTATGGGGTGAGGGATAGGGTTAAGGTCTGGGTTAGGGGGTCAGGGTTGGGGGGTCAGGAGTGGGATTAAGGTCAGGGTTGGGGGTCAGGGTTTGGGGGGATCAGGATTAGGACTGAGGTCAGGATTGGGGTCAGGGTTGAGGGGTTGGGGTCAGGGTTGGGATTGGGATTGGGGTTGGGGTTGGGGTTGGGGTTGGGGTGGTTAAGGATGGAGTTTGGGGTTCGGGGTCGGGGAGGGGTGGGGTTAAAGGTCAGGGTTGGGGCTGGGAGTTGGGGTTGGGGTCGGGGTTATGGGGTGGGGGATAGGGTTAAGGTCAGGGTTGAGGGGTTGGGGTGAGGGTTGGGGGTCGGGGGGGTCAGGATTAGGGTTAAGGTCAGGGTTGGGGTCAGGGTTGGGGGAGTCAGGATTAGGACTGAGGTCAGGGTTGGGGTCAGGGTTGGTTATGGGGTGAGGGATAGGGTTAAGGTCAGGGTTGGGGTCGGGGGGGTCAGGATTAGGGTTAAGGTCAGGGTTGGGGTCAGGGTTGGGGTTATGGGGTGAGGGATAGGATTAAGGTCAGGGTTGGGGTCGGAGGGTGGGGGGGTCCAGCCCCAGGCTGAGCTGCGGTGCAGTGTGGGGCTGTGACCCCACACCGTGTGGGGCGCCGCACTATGGGGCGGCTGTGGGTCAGCGGCCCCGCAGTGAGCGCCGGGTGAAGCGGTTGAGCAGCACCTTCACCCGACCCCAATGAGAGCGGCCGTCCTGTGGGGAGAGGCGGCCGTCAGTGGGGCGGGGGGACCCCAATGACCCCACTGTGTGCGCCCCACATACCTTATGGGGCGCCGGGGGGGGCTCGGTGGGATCCAGCAGGGTGGGGGAGCTGACGGAGTGCCCCCACTGCCGTGTGGGGCTGTGCGCTGCGGGGGAGACAACAGTGGGGCCGACCCACAGCAATGGGGCGGACCCACAGCAATGGGGCAGACCCATAGTAATGGGGTGGACCCCAAGCAATGGGGTGGACCCCCAGCAATGGGGTGGACCCCAAGCAATGGGGCGGACCCCCAGCAATGGGGATGGAACCCTCAGCAATGGGGCAGACCCACAGCAATGGGATGGACACCCAGCAATGGGGAGGACCCCCAGCAATGGGGATGGGACCCCCAACAATGGGGCGGACCCCCAGCAATGGGGCGGACCCATAGTAATGGAGTGGGCCCCAAGCAATGGGGCGGACTCAGGGCAACGGGGATGGGACCCCCAGCAATGGGGCGGACCCACAGCAATGGGGCGGACCCCCAGCAATGGGATGGACCCCCAGCAATGGGGCGGACCCACAGCAATGGGATGGGACCCCCGGCGATGGGGCGCCCCCCCTCACCCACCTGCCACGCGGCTGTCGGAACACGAACGCGTCCGGAAGCGCTCCGCTCTCCCCGTCCCCAAATCGCCGCCGCCGTCGGTCGGGGGGCGCTGTGGGGCGCGCAGAGATCCGGGACCCCCCCCGGCCCGCGCCGCCCCCCCCCACTGCCGCAGCCGGCGGTTGTCCTCCTGCAGCCGCGCCACGCGCTCCATCGTGCGGCAGATGAGCTCCAGGTACCGCAACCCCGCGGCGGGGGGGGCGGCCGCGACGGCGCAGCTTTGGGGGTCCCCAATGGCGCAGCTTTTGGGGTTCCCAATGGCGCAGCTCTTAGGGAACCCAATGGCGTAGCTTTGGCGGTCTCCAGTGGCACAGCTTTTAGGGTCCCCAATGGCGCAGCTTTGGGGGTCCCCAATGGCGCAGCTTTTGGGGTTCCCAATGGCGCAGCTCTTAGGGAACCCAATGGCGCAGCTTTGGGGGTCCCCAATGGTGCGGTTTTTGGGGTCCCCAATGGCACAGCTTTGGGGGTCCCCAATGGCACAGCTTTTAGGGTCCCCAGTGGCGCAGCTTTGGGGGTCCCCAATGGCGCAGCTTTTAGGGTTCCCAATGGCGCAGCTTTGGCGGTCTCCAATGGCACAGCTTTGGGGGTCCCCAGTGGTGCAGATTTTGGGGTCCCCAATGGCGCAGCTCTTAGGAAACCCAATGGCGTAGCTTTGGGGGTTCCCAATGGCGCAGCTCTTAGGGTCCCCAGTAGCACAGTTTTTAGGGTTCTCAATGGCACAGCTCTTAGGGAACCCGGTGGCATAGCTTTGGGGTTCCCCAATGGTGCAGATTTTGGGGTCCCCAATGGCGCAGCTTTTAGGGTTCCCAATGGCGCAGCTTTTGGGGTCCCCAATGGCGCAGCTCTTAGGGAACCCAATGGCAAAGCTTTGGGGGTCCCCAATGGCACAGCTTTTAGGGTCTCCAGTGGTGCAGCTTTTGGGGTTCCCAATGGCGCAGCTCTTAGGGAACCCGGTGACATAGTTTTGGGGGTCCCCACTGGTGCAGCTTTTAGGGTTCCCAATGGCGCAGCTTTGGGGGTCCCCAATGGCGCAGCTTTTAGGGTCCCCAATGGTGAAGCTTTTGGGGTTCCCAATGGGACAGCTTTTAGGGTCCCTAGTGGCACAGCTTTTGGGGTTCCCAATGGCGCAGCTTTTAGAGTCCCCAATAGTGCAGCTCTTAGGGCCCCCAGTGGCATAGCTTTGGGGGTCCCCAGTGGGACAGCTTTTGATGTCCACAATGGCACAGCTTTTGGGGTTCCCAATGGCACAGCTTTTGGGGTCCCATATAGCACGGCCTTTGGGCACCCCATTCCAATGCTCTTTGGGGTCCCTTTCGCCACACTCCTTGGGAACCCCAATTCTGCATTGTTTGGGATCCCCCATGGCACAGTTTTTGGGGTCCCCATTGCCACAGTCTTTGGGGTCTCCAATGCCACGCTCTCTGGGGACCCAAATACCGTGAGCTTTGGGGTCCCCCATGGCACAGTTTATGGGGTCCCCATTGCCGCACTCCTCGAGGTCCCCAATGGCGCAGTTTATGGGGTCCCCAATGGCACAGGTTTTGGGGTCCCCAATGGCACAGTCTTTGGGGTCCCCATTGCCACAGTCTTTGGGGTCTCCAATGCCGCACTCTCTGGGGACCCAAATACCGTGAGCTTTGGGGTCCCCCATGGCACAGTTTATGGGGTCCCCATTGCCGCACTCCTTGGGGTCCCCCATGGCACAGTTTATGGGGTCCCCATTGCCACAGTCTTTGGGGTCTTCAATGCCATTCTTTCTGGGGACCCAAATACCGTGAGCTTTGGGGTCCCCAATGGCACAGGTTTTGGGGTCCCCAATGGCACAGTTTATGGGGTCCCCATTGCCACAGTCTTTGGGGTCTCCAATGTCACGCTTTCTGGGGACCCAAATACCATGAGCTTTGGGGTCCCCGATGGCACAGTTTATGGGGTCCCCATTGCCGCGCTCCTCGGGGTTCCCATCGCCCCGGGTTTTGGGGTCCCCACCGCCGCAGTCTTTGGGGTCCCCCCCGGCCCCGCCGCGCCGTCTCTGCCTGCGGATGCAGCTGCGGCTGCGGGGGGTCTCAGCGCCACGTCCCTTTTGGGGTCTCCCGGCCGTGACCCCACAAACGGGTCGGGGTGAGGTTTCAGCGCCGCCCATCTCCTCTCGGGGGTCCTCGGATTGGGGTTTTGGGGGGGGGGCGCCGGAAGTGGGGTCCCCCCGGGGGTCGTCGTGCAGTCGGCGGTAAACACTGCGGGGGGGGGGCGCTGTGCAGCACTGCGCCTCATGGGGAGCATCTGTGGGGCGGGAGGGGGGGAATCCTATAGGGCCCCGGGGGACACCACAGAGGGCCCCTGGCGGGCTCTATATAGGGTCCCCTATATGGTGGCATCCTATGGGGGCCCCAGGGGACACCACAGAGGGCCCCCGGGGGGCTCTATATAGGGTCCCCTATATGGTGGCATCCTATAGGGCCCCGGGGGACACCATAGAGGGTCCCTGGGGTGCTCTATATAGGGTCCCCTGGTGGCATCCTATGTGGTCCCAGGGTGACACCATAGAGGGTCCCCAGGTGACATATAGGGTCCCTGGGTGGCTCTATATAGGGTCCCCTATATGGTGGCATCCTATGGGGTCCCAGGGTGACACCATAGAGGGTCCCCAGGTGACATTATATAGGGTCCCTGGCTGGCTCTATATAGGGTCCCTGGGTGGAATCCTATGGAGTCCCCAGGTGACACCATAGAGGGTCCCCAGGTGGCACCATATAGGGTCTGCAGTTGGCACCATATAGGGTCTGTGGGTGGCTCTATATAGGGTCCCCAGCTGACATTATATAGGGTCCCTGGGTGGCTCTATATAGGGTCCCCAGGTGACACCATATAGGGTCTGTGGGTGGCTCTATATAGGGTCCCCTATATGGTGGCATCCTATGGGGTCCCAGGGTGACACCATAGAGGGTCCCCAGGTGACATTATATAGGGTCCCTGGGTGGCTCTATATAGGGTCTCCAGGTGACACCATATAGGGTCTGTGGGTGGCTCTATATAGGGTCTGCAGTTGGCACCATATAGGGTCCCCAGGTGACATTATATAGGGTCCCCAGGTGCCACCATATAAGGTCTGTGTGTGACACTATATAGGGTCTCTGGGTGGCTCTACATAGGGTCTGTGGGTGGCTCTATATAGGGTCTCTGGGTGGCTCTATATAGGGTCTGTGTCTGGCTCTATATAGGGTCTGTGTGTGGCTCTATATAGGGTCTCTGGGTGGCTCTACATAGGGTCTGTGTGTGGCTCTATATAGGGTCTCTGTGTGGCTCTATATAGGGTCTGTGTCTGGCTCTACATAGGGTCTGTGTCTGGCTCTACATAGGGTCTGTGTGTGGCTCTATATAGGGTCTGTGTCTGGCTCTATATAGGGTCTCTGGGTGGCTCTACATAGGGTCTGTGTGTGGCTCTATATAGGGTCTGTGTCTGGCTCTATATAGGGTCCGTGTTTGGCTCTATATAGGGTCTGTGTCTGGCTCTATATAGGGTCTGTGTGTGGCTCTATATAGGGTCTGTGTCTGGTTCTATATAGGGTCCCCAGGTGACGTTCTATAGGGCCCCCATGCAGCCCCACAGCCGCTCTCCCACCGCCCCCCCATGCCCACCTGTGGGGCAGAGATGGGCCTCTCGGGGCCCCCCATACGGCATCACACGGGGTCCCCCCCATGGGGCGGCCCCACAGCCGCACCCCCCACCGCCCCCCAGCATTGCAGCCCATTGCAGACCCCCCCCCGGACCCCCCCGTTGCCCCCCACACTCACAGCAGCTGAACCTCCTCTTCCAGACGGCGCCGTTTGCGCCCCACATCTCCGGCGCCGTCTGCGCCCTACAACCACCCCATCCCCTACAGCCACCCCATCCCCTGCGGCCCTACAGCGCCCGTCACCCAACTGGTTCCCAACTGGTTCCCAACTGGATGTGGGAGGGGAGGAGGGCCGCTATGGGGCGGCGGCAGCTGTGGGGTTTGGGGGTGGGGAGGGGTTGGGGTTGGGGGGGGAATGGGGGGGCGCAGTTATATGGCAAAGGGACAATGGGTGCTTTGAGGCCACGAATGTCAGCAATGCGGCGCCCACAGGGACTGCACGGCGCCCACACAGCAGAAAACCCCATAAGCTGTGGGGAATGGGGGCCCTTCCCAGCGAGAACCCCACAGGTCGGGGGAGTGAGGGGGGTCCCGCTAAGAAAACCCCACAGAATGGGGGGGTGGGGGTCTCTACCCACTAAAAGCCCTACAAACTGGGGGGAGGGGGGTCTGACCCACTAAAAAACCCATAAAATGGGGGGATGGGGGTCTCTACCCACTAAAACCCCACAAATTGGGGGGATGGGGGTCTCTACCCACTAAAACCCCATAAAATGGGGGGATGGGGGTCTCTACCCACTAAAAACCCTACAAACTTGGGGGAATGGGGGTCTGAACCACTAAAAACCCCATAAAATGGGGGGATGGGGGTCTCTACCCACTAAAAGCCCTTCAAATTGGGGGGATGAGGGTCTGGCCCACTAAAAACCCCATAAAATGGGGAGATGGGGATCCCTCCCCACTAAAACCCCGCAGACTGGGGGGATGGGGGTCTCTACCCACTAAAAACCCTAAAAATTGGGGGATGGGGGGGGGGGGGTTGACCCACTAAAAACCCCATAAAATGGGGGGATGTGGATCTCTACCCACTAAAACCCCATAAAATGGGAGGATGAGGGTCTCTACCCACTAAAACCCCATAAAATGGGAAGATGGGGGTCTCTACACACTAAAAACCCTACAAACTGGGGGGGGGGGGGGGGGGGGTCTGACCCACTAAAAACCCCATAAAATGGGGGGATGGGGGTCTCTACCCACTAAAATCCCCACAAATTGTGAGGCGGGGGCTCCCACCCAGGAAAAACCCCATAAATTTGGGGTGGGGGTGGGGGGTCCCTACCCACAAAAGCCCCACAAATTGAAGGGGGAGGGTCCCTTTTTAGTAAAAGCCCCACAGATTGGGGGGGTGGGGGGGTCTTTACCCACTAAAACCCCACAAATCGGGGCACAGAGGGGGTTCCCCACCCACGAGAAACCCCACAGGTCGGGGGGGACGGGGCTCAAAGCCCCACAGCGTACAGCAGCTTCCCCTACAGCCCCCCCACAGCGCCCCACAACCACCCCCACCCCAAATATCCCCATATGAGCACCAACACTCCGGGGCTGAGCTGACTTTAATGAGGGATGCGGAAGTGGATGTGGGACCCCATAGAGGTGAGACCCCATAGCAGTGGGACAACATAGCAGGGAGACCCCATAGCAGGGAGACCCCATAGCGGTGGGACGCCATAGCGGTGGGACCCCATAGCAGTGGGACCCCACAGCAGTGGGGCAGGAAGGCAGCGTGGGGAGGCGAAGGGGCACAGTGAGGCCGTGGGGGTCGGATCGGCCGCTGCTCGGGGCCCTATAGGGCTGGGAGGAGCTTCGGCCCCACAGATGTGTGGGGTGGAGGGGGGCGTCACAGCGGTGCCACGTAATTCCCAGGGAACGTTCCGAACTTCTGCGTCCTCTGCGACACTCCTGGGGGTGGTGTGAGTGGGGCTGCATTGCCCCCACCCCATACACCCCATCCCACCCCACCCCATCCCCATCCCATCTCCATCCCATCCCATCTCCGTGATACCCCAACCCATCCATCCCACCCCATCCCACCCCATCTCCATCCCATCCCATTCCCATCCCAATCTCATCCCATCCCACCCCACCTCATCCCATCCCATCCCATCCCATCCTTTCCCACCCCATCCCATCCCAACCCCATCTCACCCCATCCCATCCCATCTCCATGATATCCCCACCCCACCCCACCCCACCCCATCCCACCCCATCCCATCTCCATCCCGTCCCATCCCACCCCATCCCACCCCATCCCATCCCAACCCCATCCTATCCCATCCATCCCATCCCATCTCCATCCTATCTCCATAATATCCCCATCCCAACCCCATCCCATCCCATCCATCCCATCCCGTCCCCATCCCAACCTCATCCCATCCCACCCCACCCCGTCCCATCCCATCCTTTCCCATCCATCCCACCCCATGCCATCCCCATTCCCACCCCATCCCATCCCATTCATCCCATTCCATCCCATTCCATCTCATCCCATTCCATCCCAACCTCATCCATCCCATCTCCATCCCCATCCCATCCCATCCCATCTCCATGATATCCCCATCCCAACCCCATCCCATCCCATCCATCCCATTCCATCCCATCCCACACTACCCCATCCCATCCCATCCCATCCCATCCCAACCCCATCCCAACCCCATCCCATCTCCATGATATCCCCATCCCATCCACCCCATCCCAACCCCATCCCATCCCATCTCCACATCCCCATCCCATCCATCCCACACCACCCCATCCCACCCCATCCCACCCCATCCCATCCCCATTCCCACCCCATCCCAACCCCACCCCATCCCATCTCCATATCCCCATCCCATCCATCCCACCCCACCCCATCCCCACCCCATCCCCATTCCCACCCCATTCCCACCCCACCCCACAGCTGTGCCCCACACGCACCCACAAACCACCCATCGTCGCAGCACTGCAGCACATCCAGGCGGTCTCCGTCCCGCAGCTCCAACTCATCTCCGTTTTGGGGTCGGTAGTCGTAGAGCGCCCGGTACCTACAGAGCACCCACAGTGCGGGGGGGCCCCGACCCGCAGCGGGACATCGGCGCCCCCCAAACTTACGGGGTCCATCGGGTCTCGGAGCCGAGGTGGGGGGAGGTGGGCGCGGGGCGGGGGAGGGGTCCTCCTGCGGGGGGGGGCTGTGTGGGGAGAAGGGAGAGGTCATATAGGGCTGCCCCTATAGGGAGATATGGGGCTGCCCCTATAAGGTGATGAGGGGCTGCTCCTATAAGGATGATAGGGGGCTGCTCCTATATGATAGTATGGGGCTGCTCCTATATGATAGTATGGGGCTGTTCCTATATGATAGTATGGGGCTGCTCCTATAGGGTGATATGGGGCTGCCCCTATAAGGTGATGAGGGGCTGCTCTTATAGGGTGATGAGGGACTGCTCCTATAAGGGTGATGAGGGGCTGTTCCTATATGATAGTATGGGGCTGCTCCTATATGATAGTATGGGGCTGCTCCTATAGGGTGATATGGGGCAGCCCCCATAAGGTGATGAGAGGCTGCTCCTATAGGCGATATGGGGCTGCCCCTATAAGGGTGATATGGGGCTGCTCCTATATGATAGTATGGGGCTGCCCCTATAGAGTGATATGGGGCTGCCCCCATAAGGTGATGAGGGGCTGCTCTTATAGGGTGATGAGGGGCTGCTCCTATAAGGGTGATATGGGGCCGCTCCTATATCATAGTATGGGGCTGCTCCTATAGAGTGATATGGGGCTGCCCCCATAAGGTGATGAGGGGCTGCTCCTATAAGGATGATAGGGGGCTGCTCCTATAAGGGTGATATGGGGCTGCTCCTATATGATAGTATGGGGCTGCCCCTATAGGGCGATATGGGGCAGCCCCCATAAGGTGATGAGGGGCTGCTCTTATAGGGTGATGAGGGGCTGCTCCTATAAGGGTGATATGGGGCTGCTCCTATATGATAGTATGGGGCTGCCCCTATAGGGTGATATGGGGCTGCCCCATAGGGCAGAGGGCACAGCACTGCTCACCTGCTCACGGGGCCCCGCAGTGGGATTCGCTGCAGTGGGTCGGCTGTGGGGCAGCAGTGGGGCCGGGCAGGGGGTGAAGTCCCAATGCCGAGGAGAGGGTGGGTGCACAGCGGGGTCACCGCGGCCCTGCTCTGCTGCCATGTGTGGGGCTGGGGGCTGTGGGGTTGGGGGCTGTGGGGTTGGGGGCTGTAGGGTTGGAAGTTGTGGGGTTGGGGGCTGTGGGGTTGGGGGCTGTGGGGCTCTGGGCTGTGGGGCGGTGTGCTGTGGGGCGGTGTGCTGTGGGGCGGTGGGCTGTGGGGTTGGGGGCTGTAGGGTTGGAAGTTGTGGGGTTGGGGGCTGTGGGGTTGGGGGCTGTGGGGCTCTGGGCTGTAGGGTTGGGGGCTGTGGGGTTGGGGGCTGTGGGGTTGGGGGCTGTGGGGTTTTGGGCTGTGGGGTTGGGGGCTGTAGGGTTGGGGGCTGTGGGGCGGCGTGCTGTGGGGCGGTGTGCTGTGGGGCAGTGGGCTGTGGGGCGGTGGGCTGTGGGGCGGTGGGCTGTGGGGCAGTGGGGCCGCCCCCCGGCTCGCGGTGCACACGCAGGTAGCAGCGGGGGACGATGCCGCGCTGCGCGGTGCCCACCACGCACCCCTCGTACCAATGGGCGTCCACACGGCGCAGCAGGGACAGCCGCTCACCCTGCGGGGACAGCGGGGCACCGTATGGCACCATATGGCACCGCAGGGCACCATAGGGCACCATAGGGCATCATAGGGCATCATAGGGCATCATAGGGCACCACAGGGCACCATAGGGCACCATAGGGCACCATAGGGCACAACAGGGCACCATAGGGCACCACAGGGCATAATAGGGCACAATAGGGCATCATAGGGCACCATAGGGCACCATAGGGCATCATAGGGCACAATAGGGCACCATAGGGCATCATAGGGCACAATAGGGCATAATAGGGCACAATAGGGCACAACAGGGCACCATAGGGCATAATAGGGCATAATAGGGCACCATAGGGCACCACAGGGCATAATAGGGCACAATAGGGCACCATAGGGCACCATAGGGCATAATAGGGCACCATAGGGCACAATAGGGCACCATAGGGCACAATAGGGCACCATAGGGCACCACAGGGCACAATAGGGCACCATAGGGCACCATAGGGCACCACAGGGCACCATAGGGCACAATAGGGCACCATAGGGCACCATAGGGCACCATAGGGCACAATAGGGCACCATAGGGCACCACAGGGCATAATAGGGCACAATAGGGCATCATAGGGCACCATAGGGCACCATAGGGCATCATAGGGCACAATAGGGCATAATAGGGCACAATAGGGCACAACAGGGCACCATAGGGCATAATAGGGCATAATAGGGCACCATAGGGCACCACAGGGCATAATAGGGCACAATAGGGCACCATAGGGCATAATAGGGCACCATAGGGCACAATAGGGCACAATAGGGCACCATAGGGCACAATAGGGCACCATAGGGCACCACAGGGCACAATAGGGCACCATAGGGCACCATAGGGCATCATAGGGCACCATAGGGCACCATAGGGCACCACAGGGCATAATAGGGCACAATAGGGCACCGTAGGGCATAATAGGGCACAGTATGGCACCATAGGGCACTGCATGGCACCACAGGGCACCATAGGGCACCATAGGGCATAATAGGGCATAATAGGGCACCATAGGGCACTGCATGGCACCTTATGGCACCGTATGGCACCATAGGGCACCACAGGGCATAATAGGGCACAATAGGGCACAGTGCGGCACCATAGGGCACTACAAACATGCCCCAACATGCAACACCGCACCCCAACACGCAATGGCACGCCCCAACACGCCCTAACACACCATAACATGCAATGTCATGCCCTAACATGCCCTAACACACCATAACACGCCATAACATGCCATAACAAACACCCCATAACACGCCATAACACACCATAACATGCCATAAACATGCCATAACACACCATAACACCCCATAACACACCATAACACCCCATAACACACCCCAACAGGCCATAACATGCCCTAACACGCCATAACACGCCCCAACATGCCCCAAAAGGCCATAACACACCATAACAAACACACCATAACACGCCATAACCCACTATAACCCACCATAACACCCCATAACACGCCATAACACACCCCAACAGGCCCTAACACGCCCTAAGACGCCCTAACATGCCATAACATGCCATAACATGCCATAACATGCCATAACATGCCCCAACAGGCCATAACACGCCATAACACACCATAACCCGCCCTAACACACCATAACACGCCATAACACGCCATAACATGCCATAACATGCTATAACACGCCATGACACGCCATGACACGCCATAACATGCTATAACACGCCATGACACGCCATGACACGCCATGACACGCCATATCATGCCATAACACACCATAACATGCCATAACATGCTATAACACGCCATGACACGCCATAACATGCCATAACACGCCATGACATGCCATATCATGCCATAACACACCATGACACGCCATAACATGCCATAACACGCCATGACACGCCATGACACGCCATAACATGCCATGACACGCCATGACACGCCATGACACGCTATATCATGCCATGACACGCCATGACACTCCATAACATGCTATAACACGCCATGACACGCCATGACACGCCATGACACGCCATAACATGCTATAACACGCCATGACACGCCATATCATGCCATAACACACCATGACACGCCATAACATGCCATAACACGCCATGACACGCCATAACATGCTATAACACGCCATGACACGCCATAACATGCCATAACACACCATGACACGCCATGACACGCCATAACACGCTATAACACACCATGACACGCCATGACACGCTATAACATGCTATAACACGCCATGACACGCTATAACACGCCATCCTCACCCTGCGGCAGCTGAGCTCCACGGGCAGTTCCCCCCGGAAGCTGAAGGCGGCGGTGGCGCAGCCGTGCGGTGCCGTCGGGGTCCCCCATCGCGGCCGCGGGGTCTCTCCGGGCGGCAGCAGCTGCGGGCCGAGGGGGGCCGTCAGCCCTCCCCCCCCCCCCCCCCCCGTCAGCCCCCCCCCCCCCCCCCCCCCCCGCCCTTTGAGTCCCCCCCCGCGCGGCGCGGCGTCACCTCCACGTATGTGCGTGGGAAGATCCCGACGCGGCCGCGGTGTTCGCCCTGCAGCCAATTGGAGTCCACCGCGCGCAGCCGCAGCACAACGTCCCCTCTGCGCAGCGACAGCTCTCTGCGGGGCGGCACCGCCCGCAACCCCATAAGGACCTATGCGGCCCCGACCCCATATGGCCCCGACCCCATAAGGACCTATGCGACCCCGACCCCATATGGCCCCGACCCCATAAGGACCTATGCGACCCCGACCCCATATGGCCCCGACCCCATAAGGACCTATGCGACCCCGACCCCATATGGCCCCGACCCCACACAGCCCTATGTGGCCCCGACCCCATATGGCGCTGAGGGACCCCGACCCCATAAGGACCTATGCGACCCCGACCCCATATGGCCCCGACCCCACACAGCCCTATGTGGCCCCGACCCCATATGGCGCTGAGGGACCCCGACCCCATAAGGACCTATGCGACCCCGACCCCATATGGCCCTATGTGACCCCGACCCCATATGGCCCCAACCCCACACAGCCCTATGCGACCCCGACCCCATATGGCGCTGAGGGACCCCGACCCCATATGGCCCCGACCCCACACAGCCCTATGCAACCCCGACCCCATATGGCCCCGACCCCACACAGCCCTATGTGGCCCCGACCCCATATGGCGCTGAGGGATCCCGACCCCATATGGCCCTATGCGACCCCGACCCCATATGGCCCCGACCCCACACAGCCCTATGCGACCCCGACCCCATATGGCCCCGACCCCACACAGCCCTATGTGACCCCGACCCCATATGGCACTGAGGGACCCTGACCCCATAAGGACCTATGCGACCCCGACCCCATATGGCCCTATGTGACCCCGACCCCATATGGCCCTATGCGACCCCGACCCCATATGGCCCCGACCCCACACGGCCCTATGCGAACCCGACCCCATATGGCCCCGACCCCACACAGCCCTATGCGACCCCAACCCCATATGGCGCTGAGGGACCCCGACCCCATATGGCACTGAGCAGCCATAACCCCATAAGGACCTATGCGACCCCGACCCCATATGGCGCTGAGGGACCCCAACCCCATACAGCCCTATGTGACCCCGACCCCATAAGGACCTATGTGACCCCGACCCCATATGGCACTGAGCAGCCATAACCCCATACGGAACTGAGGGACCCCGACCCCATATGGCGCTGAGGGACCCCGACCCCATATGGCAACCCCATACGGCTCCGTGTGACCCCATATGGCTCCATGTGACCCCATATGGCGACCCCATATGGCTCCGTGCAACCCCATATGGCTCCGTGTGACCCCATATGGTGACCCCATACGGCCCCGTGTGACCCCATAGGGCTCCGTGTGACCCCATACGGCTCCGTGTGACCCCATATGGCCCCGTGTGACCCCATATGGCTCCATGTGACCCCATAGGGCTCCGTGTGACCCCATACGGCCCCGTGTGACCCCATAGGGCTCCGTGTGACCCCATAGGGCCCCGTGTGACCCCATATGGCGACCCCATAAGGCTCCGTGTGACCCCATACGGCGACCCCATATAGCTCCGTGTGACCCCATACGGCTCCGTGTGACCCCATACAGCTCTGTGTGACCCCATACGGCCCCGTGTGACCCCATACGGCCCCGTGTGACCCCATAGGGCTCCGTGTGACCCCATAGGGCCCCGTGTGACCCCATATGGCGACCCCATAAGGCTCCGTGTGACCCCATACGGCTCCGTGTGACCCCATATGGCGACCCCATAGGGCTCCGTGCAACCCCATATGGCTCTGTGTGACCCCATAGGGCTCCATGTGACCCCATATGGTGACCCCATAGGGCTCCGTGTGACCCCATACGGTGACCCCATACGGCCCCGTGTGACCCCATACAGCCCCGTGTGACCCCATACGGCTCCGTGTGACCCCATAGGGCTCCGTGTGACCCCATAACCCGCCGCCCCCCGGACCCACCTGGGGGACTCAGCGCGGAAGTCGAACTTCAGACGGGCGGCCGCCATCTGTGGGGCGCAGAGCGGCGCTGTGGGGCGCAGCAGTGGGGCGCCGCCCCCCCCCCCCCCCCCTCTCGGCCCCATAGCGAACGTTTCCTCACCTGGGCTGCACCGCGGGGGGCGGACCCCAAATCCGCTGCGCCGGGGAGGGCGGGGGGGGGCGGGGGGGGCTCTGCAAAGGGACGTCGAAAAGGGGGGGGGGGGCGGTCTGCAAAGCGGTGCCGTTTGGGGGGGGGGGGGGGGGGGGGGCGGCGCCCCACTGCTGCGCCATTATGGGGGTGGGGGGGGTCTCACCTCTGCCGCTCCGCTCCACGGACCCCCCCGACCCCTCCCGCGCCGTGGGGCGGCTCTGCAGTCCGTGGGGGGACAGCGCCGTCCTGGGGGGGGGGGGGGGGGGGGCGACAGCGGGGGGTGATGGGGAACACTGCGCCCCCCCCCCAATAACCGCTGCCCCATGGATTGAACCATAGGGGGCCTTAAAAAGGGGGGCCGGGGAGAGGTGTGGGGCGGGGAGAGGTGTGGGGCGGGGAGGGATGTGTGGGGCGGGGAGGGGTGGGGGGGTGGGGGGGGGTAACTGCGCTCCCACTGCCCTTAAAGAGCCCCACTGCGCCCCGCAGCGCTGCGGGTTTGGGGTCGTTTGGGGTTTGGGGTCGGCGATTGTTTGGGGTTTGGGCGGTGGGGCGGTGGGGCGGTGGGGCCGTACTCACAGCGGCGCGGTGGGGGTCGGTGGGGCGCTGCGGGCGCTGTGGGCGCTGCGGGCGGTGGGGCGCTGTGGGGCGGTCACGGTGGGGACCCCACGTTGGACGGCACCGAACCGCCCCATGGGCCGCTCAGCGCCGCGCACAGCGGGGCACAGCGGGACAACCCCCGACCCCCCCGGCTGCCCCATAGCGCTGCCCCATAGCGCTGCCCCATAGCGTTATCCCATAGCGTTATCCCATAGCATTGCCCCATAGCGCTGCCCCACAGCGCTGCCCCATAGCGCTGCCCCATAGCATTACCCCATAGCATTACCCCATAGCGCTGCCCCTTAGCGTTGCCCCACAGCGCTGCCCCATAGCACTGCCCCATTGCGCTGCCCCATAGCATTACCCCATAGCGTTATCCCACAGCACTGCCCCATAGCGCTGCCCCATAGCGTTACCCCATAGCGCTGCCCCATAGTGCTGCCCCACAGCGCTGTCCCACAGCGCTGCCCCATAGCATTACCCCATAGCATTACCCCATAGCGCTGCCCCTTAGCGTTGCCCCACAGCACTGCCCCATAGCACTGCCCCATAGCGCTGCCCCATAGCGTTATCCCATAGCACTGCCCCATAGCGCTGCCCCATAGCATTACCCCATAGCGCTGCCCCACAGCGCTGTCCCACAGCGCTGCCCCATAGCATTACCCCATAGCGCTGTCCCATAGCGTTATCCCATAGCGCTGTCCCGTAGCGTTACCCCATAGCACTGCCCCATAGCGCTGCCCCACAGCGTTGCCCCACAGCGCTGCCCCATAGCGCTGCCCCACAGCGCTGCCCCATAATGCTGCCCCATAGCGCTGCCCCACAGCGCTGCCCCATAAGGCTGCCCCATAGCACTGCCCCATAGCGCTGCCCCACAGCGCTGCCCCACAGCGCTGCCCCCAGCCCGGTACCCGCTGCGGCCGCTCCATGGCGCGGATGTCCTCATCCAGTTCTGCACTCAGCTGCTCCAATTCCCGCTGCAGCTGCACCTGTGGGGCAGCACAGTGGGGTCACCCCATAGGGCACAGCATCCCAAAGCCACCCCATAGGGCACAGCATCCCAAAGCCATCCCATAGGGCACAGCATCCCAAAACCACCCCATAGGACACAGCACCCCAGGGTCACCCCATAGGGCACAGCATCCCAAAACCGCCCCATAGAGCACCATATCCCAGGGTCACCCCATAGGGTAGTGCCACTTCCCAAGGTCACCCCACAGAGCCCTGCATCCCAGCATCACCCCATAGAGCAGCACATCCCACCATCACCCCATAGGCATCACATCCCGGGGTCACCCCATAGAGCAGCACATCCCACCATCACCCCATAGAGCAGCACATCCCACCATCACCCCATAGAACATCACATCCCACCATCACCCCATAGGCACCACATCCCGGGGTCACCCCATAGGCATCACATCCCAGCATCACCCCATAGACACCGCATCCCGGGGTCGCCCCATGGGGCGCTGTGGTGTGGGGCAGCCCCGTACCTCGATGGGCGGCACTGCAGGCACAGCTCCCGGGGGCTGCGGAGGGGATATGGGGTCGCGGTGCGCACACCCCGCACCTCTATGGGGCGCCCCATTGAGAGCTCCCGGTTCGTAGGCAAAGACGCTGCCCGGCTCTGCGGTGTCACCGCCGTCGCCCCATGGGGTCCTGTGGGGCAGCGGCCGCTCAGCGCCCCATTGCGCCACACGGAGCCCCCATCCCCACCACAGCTGCGCTCACCGCTCCGTCCCGTTGGGCAGCGCCGGAGGGGCCGCGGGGGGTTCACTTCTGGGCTGGGCTGAGAGAGGGGGGGGGGGGGATGTATGGGATGGGATGTATGGGGTGGGGGGGGGTGGATGGGATGGATGGGGTGGGGATGGGATGGGTGGGATGGATGGGGTGGGGTGGGGTGGGGTGGATGGGGTGGGATGGGATGGGGTGGGGATGGGATGGGGGTGGGGTGGGGTGGGGTGGGGATGGGGTGGATGGGATGGGATGGGATGGGATGGGGTGGAATGGAATGGAATGGAATGGAATGGAATGGAATGGAATGGATGGGGTGGGATGGGGTGGGGTGGGGTGGGGTGAGATGGGATGGGGATGGGATGGATGGGGTGGATGGGGTAGATGGGATGGATGGAATTGGATGTATGGGGTGGAATGGAATGGATGGGGTGGAGTGGGGTGGGGTGGGATGGAGTGGGATAGGATGGGGTGGGGTGGGGTGGGGTGGGATGTATGGGGTGAGATGGGGTGGGATAGGATGGATGGGGTGGGGATGGGATGGGATGGGATGGGATGGGATGGGGTGGGATGGAGTGGGGTGAGATGGGGTGGTATGTATGGGATGGGGTGGGATGGATGGGATGGATGGGATGGGATGGATGGATGGGATGGATGGGATGGATGGGATGGATGGATGGGATGGATGGATGGGATGGATGGATGGGATGGATGGATGGGATGGATGGATGGATGGGATGGATGGGATGGATGGATGGGATGGATGGATGGATGGGATGGATGGGATGGATGGATGGGATGGATGGGATGGATGGGATGGGATGGATGGATGGGATGGATGGGATGGATGGGATGGATGGATGGGATGGATGGATGGGATGGATGGATGGGATGGATGGATGGATGGGATGGATGGGATGGATGGATGGATGGGATGGATGGGATGGATGGATGGGATGGATGGGATGGGGTGTATGGGGTGGGATGGGATGCAGGCACTGTGGGGTCGCGCACAGAGCGGATGCCCACCTGTAGCGCAGCACTGTGCGTCCCACTCCGGTTCTGCAGAAGGAAGAGAAGGGGCTCAGCGGTGCCATACAGCGCCATACAGCGCCATACAGCGCCATACTGTGCCATACAGCGCCATACAGCGCCATACTGTGCCATACAGCGCCATACAGCGCCATACAGCGCCATACTGTGCCATACAGCGCCATACAGCGCCATACTGTGCCATGTAATGCCATGCAGTGCCATACAGCGCCATATTGTGCCATACTGTGCCATGTAATGCCATGCAGTGCCATACTGTGCCATGCAGTGCCATGTAATGCCATATAATGCCATGTAATGCCATGCAGTGCCATGCAGCGCCATACTGTGCCATGTAATGCCACGCAGTGCCACGTAATGCCATGCAATGCTGTGCAGTGCCACGTAATGCCATACAGCACCATGCAGTGCCATATAATGCCATGTAATGCCACGTAATGCCATGTAATGCCATGTAGTGCCATGTAATGCCATGCAGTGCCATACTGTGCCATGCAGTGCCATGTAATGCCATATAATGCTGTGTAATGCCATGCAGTGCCATATGATGCCGTGTAATGCCATGCAGTGCCATGTAATGCCATGTAATGCCACGTAATGCCATGTAATGCCACGTAATGCCATGTAATGCCATGCAGTGCCATATGATGCCCTGCAGTGCCATACGATGCCATGCAGTGCCATGTAATGCCATGTAATGCCGTGCAGTGCCATGTAATGCCATGTAATGCCATGTAATGCCCTGCAGTGCCATATGATGCCATGTAGTGCCATGTAGTGCCATGTAATGCCATGCAGTGCCATATGATGCCATGCAGTGTCATGTAATGCCATGTAATGCCATGTAATGCCATGTAATGCCATGCAGTGCCATGTAATGCCATGTAATGCCGTGCAGTGCCATGTAATGCCATGTAGTGCCATGTAATGCCATGCAGTGCTATGTTATGCCGTGCAGTGCCATGTAATGCCATGTAATGCCATGCAGTGCTATGTTACGCCGTGCAGTGCCGTGCAGTGCTCACCGGGCAGCCTGCAGTGGATCTGCTGGAACATACAGCGGTACCAATCCCGGGGCCGATCCACGCTCTGTGGGGCGCAGTGGGGCGGTGATGGGGGGGTCCAGCAGTGCATCCCCCCCCCCCCCCCAACCGCCCCCACTCACGGATCGCGATGCGAGCGGCAGTCCCGTCTCATCCACCGGTCCGATGCCGTCGTATTTCACCCACCGCCGCTCCCGACGAGCGCCGCCCCCCCCCGAAATGGCCGAGCAGCCCGGGGGGGGCACAGCGCCCTCCATGGGGCCCGGCGGGGGGGCGGGGGGGGTGATGGGTGCCTCTGGGGGGTCGTGGGGTGAGAGAGTCCGCTCTGCGCGTGGGCTGTGGGTGAGGAGGGGGAGGGTCCCATGGGCGGCTCTGGACGTCCCCAGTGGGGTCCCACGGGGGGCTCTGAGCAACGCTAATGGGGGCCCAGGGGTGTCCCCGATGGGGGTCCCAGGGGTGTTCCTGGACGTCCCCCATTGGGGTCCCAGGGGTGCTCCCAAAGGGGGTCCCATGGATGATCCTACACATCCCCCATTGGGGTCCCATGGATGTCCCCACAGTGGTCTCATGGGCGGTCCTGGACATCCCCCAGTGGGGTCCCACGGGGGGCTCTGAGCAACGCTAATGGGGGCCCAGGGGTGTCCCCGATGGGGGTCCCAGGGGTGGTTCTGGACGTCCCCCAATGGGGGTCCCATAGGTGCTCCCAAAGGGGGTCCCATGGATGATCCTGGACGTCCCCCATTGGGGTCCCATGGGGGTCCCCACAGTGGTCTCATGGGCGATCCTGGACATCCCCCAGTGGGGTCCCACGGGGGTCCCTGAGCAACCCTAATGGGGTCCCAGGGGTGGTTCCGGACGTCCCCCAATGGGGTCCCATAGGTGCTCCTAAAGGGGGGTCCCGTGGATGATCCTACACATCCCACATTGGGGTCCCACAGGGGTCCCTGAGCAACCCTCATGGGGTCCCAGGGGTGTCCCCAGTGGGGTCCCATGGGTGGTTCTGGACATCCCCAGTGGGGTCCCACGGGGGTTTCTGAGCAACCTTAATGGTGGCCCAGATGTGTCCCCATTGGGGTCCCATGGATGATCCTGGACGTCCCCCATTGGGGTCCCATGGGTGTCCCCACAGTGGTCTCATGGGTGGTCCTGGACATCCCCAGCGGGGTCCCACGGGGGTCCCTGAGCAATGCTAATTGGGGTGCCATGGGTGGTTCCGGACGTCCCCCAATGGGGTCCCATAGGTGCTCCGAAAGGGGGGTCCCGTGGATGTTCCTGGACGTCCCCCATTGGGGTCCCTCAACCCTCATGGGGACCCCACGGACGTTCCCAATGGGGTCCCATAGGTGTCCCTGGACATCCCCCAATGGGGTCCACGGGGTCCGTTGCAATCTCAGTGGGGTCCCACGGGTGTCCCCATCGGTTCCCACGGGTGTCCCCGCGGATCCCTGCGGGTGCCGCATCCCGGCGCGGTGCCCCCCGGGGCGCTTCGGCTGCGTTCGGTTTTGGGGGGGGGGCGGCGGTGACGGAGCCAACAGTGGGAGCGCTGCGGGCCGCCCCTCCGCAACCGACGGCTCGGAGTGGTTTTGGGGCGGGGGGGGCAAAAAAACCCCACCCGAAGGGAAAACCCCGCCCGGAGCGGAACGGGCCGAAGTGCCGCCCCGCCCCACAGAGCAAACACGGGGGGGGGGGGGGGGGGGGCGGAGCGGGCGGAGCGCAGCGCGTGAGTCACGGCGGGGTGGGGGCACCCACGGGACGGGACGGGACCCCCCCCCACCCCCACGGGCACCGCGGGGCGAATCCGGCGCTGCTTCGGGGCGGCGCTTTGGGGCCGGGGGTCCCCCGTGCCCCCCCCGCTCAGCTCCGTCCCCCCCCCCCCCACCCCCCCCGACGTCGCCACGTCGCGCCCCGCGGGGACCCCTCGGTGTGGGTTCGCCCCCCGCACGGCACGGAGCGCCCTTCGCCCCCATAACCCCGCGCACCCCCCGCACCCCCCGTCCCGTCCAGCCGCCCCCCCCCCCCCCCCCCCCGCGTCCCGCACTGCGCACGGCAGAAAGGCCGCGTTCCCAACCCCGCTCCGGGGGCCCCAAAACGGCCCCACCCCGACCCCGCGACCCCCCGACCGCCCCGCTCGGAGCGCCCGCACAGCCCGCACAGCCCGCACGGCCCGCACGGCGCGCACCTTTCGCCCCCCCCGGCCCGCACCCACCCCGCTCCGCAGCCGTCCCGTCCGGCGCTCGCAGCGACATTCCGGGCCGGGATCCCGGAGCGGAGCCAAACGCTGAGCTCAGCCCACGCCCCGCACACGCTGACGCTGCGGGGACAGCCCGGCCCCACCGCACCGCCACCGCACCGCCCCGCGCCGCCCCGCGCCGCCGGCTTTGGGGCACGGGGGGGAAACGGCCCCCCACCCCAACGCTGGGCTGTGGGCAATGCAGCCCGTCCCATCCCCATCCCATCCCCATCCCATCCCCATCCCATCCCCGTCCCCCTCCATCCCAATGGGGTCCTCCTTGCTGGGCTGGGGGCTCAGGGGGGTTGTTTGGGGTCGGAGTGGAGAAAGGGGGTTCCCAACTCCTGCACTGGGCTATGGCCAACGTGGTCCCATCCCATCCCTGTCCCATCCCCATCCCCATTCCATTCCATCCCCATCCCATCCCTGTCCCATCCCATCCCCATCCCCATCCATCCCAATGGGGTCCTCCTTCTGGGCTGGGGGCTCAGCGTGGGTTGTTTGGGGTCGGAATGGAGAAAGAGGGTTCCCAACTCCTGCACTGGGCTATGGCCAATGTGGTCCCATTCCCATCCCATCCCATCCCCGTCCCCATCCCATTCCATTCCATCCCCATCCCATCCCTGTCCCATCCCCGTCCCCATCCCATCCCCGTCCCCCTCCATCCCAATGGGGTCCTCCTTGCTGGGCTGGGGGCTCAGGGGGGGTTGTTTGGGGTCGGAGTGGAGAAAGGGGGTTCCCAACTCCTGCACTGGGCTATGGCCAATGTGGTCCCATCCCATCCCTGTCCCATCCCCATCCCATCCCCGTCCCCATTCCATTCCATCCCCATCCCTTTCCCTCCCCATCCCATCCCCGTCCCCCTCCATCCCAATGGGGTCCTCCTTGCTGGGCTGGGGGCTCAGGGCTTTGGTTGGGGTCAGGGGTCCCAACTCCAGCATTGGGTCATGGCCAACGCGGTCTCATCCCCATCCCATCCCCATCCCATCCCAATGGGGTCCTCCTTCTGGGCTGGGGGCTCAGCGTGGGTTGTTTGGGGTCGGAATGGAGAAAGAGGGTTCCCAACTCCTGCACTGGGCTATGGCCAATGTGATCCCATTCCCATCCCATCCCATCCCCATTCCATTCCATCCCCATCCCATCCCTGTCCCATCCCATCCCTGTCCCCATCCATTCCAATGGGGTCCTCCTTCTGGGCTGGGGGCTCAGGGGGGGTTTGTTTGGGGTCAGAGTGGAGAAAGGGGGTTCCCAACTCCTGCACTGGGCTATGGCCAACGTGGTCCCATCCCATCCCATCCCATCCCATCCCATCCCATCCCATCCCATTTCCATCCCCCCTCGGTCCCAATGGGCTCTGATCTCTGTCCCCCCGGGGGATGAGATGAGATGGTGGGGATGGAGGGATGGAATCACAGAAACACTGAGGTTGGAAAAGACCACTGAGACCTCCGAGTCCAACTGAGCAATGGGTGGATGGGGGGGGGGGGGGATGAGGGACAGATGGGTGGAGGGTGGGGGGGATTGGGGTGAGGGAGGGGGTGGATGGACTGGGATGATGGAGGGAAGGACGGGGATGGATGGAGGAGGGAGAGGGATGGATGGAGTGGGTTGAGATGGAGGAATGGGGATGGATGGATTAGGAATATGAAGGGATGGATGGATGGGGAATGAGGATGAGGGATGGATGGAGTGGGATGAGGGATGGAGGGATTGGGATGCAGGGAAGGATAGGGATGGATGGAGGATGGAGAGAAGGATGAGGAATGGGTGGATTGGGATACAGGGATGGGGACGGATGGATTGGGATGGGGATGAGGGATGGATGGGGATGGAGGGGTTGGGATGAGAGATGGGGATGGGTGGACTGGGATGAGATGGAGGACGGATGGATTGGGATAAGGGATGGGGATGGATGGAGGATGAAGTGGGATGGGGAGGGATGGAATAGGAATATGGAGGGGTGGATGGATGGATGGATGGGGAATGAGGAGGAGGGATGGATGGATGGATTGGGATGAGATGGAGGATGGACGGACTGGGCTGATGGAGGGAAGGACAGGGATGGATGGAGGATGGATGGATTGGGATAAGAGATGGATGGATTGGGATGAGGGATGGGGATGGAGGGATGGGGATGGATGGATTGGGATGGGGATGGAGGGATGGGGATGAGGGATGGATGGGGATGGAGGGATTGGGATGGGGATGAGGACGGAGGAATTGGGATGGGGCTGAAGGATGGATGGGGATGGATGAATTAGGAATATGGAGGGATGGATGGATGGATTGGGATGAGATGGAGGATGGACGGACTGGGCTGATGGAGGGAAGGACAGGGATGGATGGAGGATGGATGGATTGGGAGGAGGATGAGAGATGGGTGGATTGGGATGGGGATGGATGGGGATGGAGGGATTGGGATGGAGGGATGGGGATGGATGGATTGGGATAGGGATGAGGGATGGATGGGGATGGAGGGGTTGGGTTGATGGATGCTGGGATGGGGATGAGGATGGAGAGATTGGGATGGGGACGGATGGATTGGGATGGGGATGAGGGATGGATGGGGATGGATGGATTGGGATGGGGAATGGATGGGGACGGATGGATTGGGATGGGGAATGAATGGGGACGGATGGATTGGGATGGATGGATTGGGATGGGGAATGGATGGGGACGGATGGATTGGGATGGAGGGATGGGGACGGATGGATTGGGACGGATGGATTGGGATGGAGGGATGGGGACGGATGGATTGGGACGGATGGACGGGGAATATGGAGGGATGGATGGATGGGAAATGAGGAAGAGAGACGATGGATGGATGGACGGCTGGGGATGCAGGGACGGGAGCAGGACGGAGGCCCGGGCAATGCGGAGGGGGCAGCCCAACACCCCCACACTGCACCCCATCTGCGCCCCCCCACAGCCCCCCCGAAGCCCAGCGACTGCAGCACGGTGAGGGCGGGGGGTTTTCTTTCTTTTTTTTCTTTTTTTTAACTTTTTTTTAACTTTTTTTCCTCCTTTTTCTCCTCTCTCCTTCAGGACGGCTCCACCAAACCCATCCCCCCCTCCCCAAAGAAAACCCTATTCAATAATTCCTGCCAATAAATAACGTTTTCACCTCCGGGTTTTTGGGGGGTTTTTCTTCCCTTTCAACAGAGCTAAAAAAAAAAACCAATAAAATAATAAAATAAAATAAAATAAAAAGCCAGAAATCCAATCAAATCCGATCCGACCCAAAGGAGGCAGCGCCGGGGCTATGGGGGGGGGGGGGGGGGCTGCTCTGCACTGAGACCCCCCCCCAGCGCTGCCCCCCCTCCCCATCGCATGCATCTCTGCCATCACATGCAAACACCCAATTGGGGGGCAGCCCCCCGCGCTCCCCTGGGGGTTGGGGTGAGGTGGGGGGGGGATATGGGGCTGGGGGGAGGGGGGGCAGAGCTTCCCCATGGGCTCCTCCACACACGGACCCCCATTCGGCCCCACAACTGTGCTGGCGGCAATGGGGGAGGGGCCCAAAAAGCAAAGGAGGCCAAAAAGGTGAATGTGGGGTGGGGGGGGTATGAAGGGAAGGACCCCAAAAACATGGAGTGTGGGGGGGGTCCAAAGGGAAGGACCCCAAAAAGATGGAGTGGGGGGGAGGTCCAAAGGGAAGGACCCCAAAAAGATGGAGTGGGGGGGATCCAAAGGGAAGGACCCCAAAAAGATGGAGTGGGGGGGGTCCAAAGGGAAGGACCCCAAAAAGATGCATTTGGGATGGCGGATCCAAAGGGAAAGACCCTCAAAAGTGAAGGATCCCAGAAAGACCTCTGCAGAGTGGGGGATCCAAAGTGAGGGACCCCAAAAGGATGAAGAGGTGGATCCAAAGGAAGGACCCCAAAAGAATGCAGATGGGATGGGGGGATCCAAGGTGAAGGACCCCAAAAAGTGAAAGACCCCAAAAAGATGTATGTGGAGTGGGAGATGGAAAGTGAAGGACCTCACAAGGATGCAGATGGGATGGGGATCCAAAGGACCCCAAAGAATGAAGGTACCCAAAAAGATGGAGATGGGATTTGGGGGGGGATCCAAATAGAAGGACCCCCAAAAAGATGTGTGGAGTGGGGGATCCAAAGTGAGGGACCCCAAAAGGATGCAGATGAAGAGGTGGATCCAAAGGGAAGGACCCCAAAAAGTGAAGGACCCCAAAAGAATACAGATGGGATGGGAGGATCCAAAGTGAAGGACCCCAAAGAGATGGAGGTGGGGGGGGGGGGGTATCCAAAGAGAAGGACCCAAAGAAATGAAGTACCCCAAAGGAATACAGACGGATGGGGGCATGCAAAGTGCGGGACCTCAAAAGGATGCAGATGGGATGGGGACCCAAAGGACCCCAAAGAATGAAGGTACCCAAAAACATGGAGATGGGATGGGGGTGGGGGGTCTAAAATGAAGGACCCCCATTAGGATGTATTTGGGGTGGGGGACCCAAAGGGAAGGACCCCAAAGAGATGGAGGTGCGATGGGGGGATCCAAAAGGAGCCCAGGAAGATGTGCAGATGGAGTGGGGGGGTCCAAAGGGAAGGACCCCATTGGGACGTGGGGGGGTCGGGGGATGGGAAGCGCTGCCTCCATGCTCTGCTTTGGGATCCGGGGCTGCGCTGAAGGATGGGGGAGGTGATGGGAGAGCAGCAGGAGGGCGAGCAGTGCCGTGTGGGTATGGGCTGATGGGGGGTATGGGCTGATGGGGGGGGTAGGGGCTGACGGGGGGGGTAGGGGCTGATGGGGGGGGTAGGGGCTGATGGGGGGGGGGCGTATGGGCTGATGGGGGGGGGGCGTATGGGCTGATGGGGGGTAGGGGCTGATGGGGGGGGGGTATGGGCTGATGGGGGGTAGGGGCTGATGGGGGGGGGGCGTATGGGCTGATGGGGGGTATGGGCTGATGGGGGGGGGTATGGGCTGATGGGGGGGGGTAGGGGCTGATGGGGGGGGGTAGGGGCTGACGTGTGGGCTAGGGGCTGATGGGGGGGGCGGGTATGGGATGATGGGGGGTATGGGCTGATGGGGGGGGGTATGGGCTGACGTGTGGGGTAGGGGCTGATGGGGGGGGGCGTATGGGCTGATGGGGGGGTAGGGGCTGATGGGGGGTATGGGCTGACGTGTGGGGTAGGGGCTGATGGGGGGGGGTATGGGCTGATGGGGGGGTATGGGCTGATGGGGGGTATGGGCTGATGGGGGGGGGCGTATGGGCTGATGGGGGGGGGCGTATGGGCTGCCACATGGGGTCGGGGCTGCCGTGGGGTGGGACCACCCGGCCCTGCCCTGGGAGGGGGGGGGGGGGGGGGCTGTGCAGCACAGCGCCCTGCAGCCACATTTGTGCATTTGGACTGATTGCTCAACCGAAGAGAAAAAAAAACCAACCAAAGGGCTGTTTCCTATCTACCTATCTATCTATATATATATATATGTGCATGTGTGTATATACATATATATATATATGCAACATAAATTAAAACCCGAGAGGACGAACGGCCACCTGCCAAACATGCGGACGGGACCGGCTCAAAGCTGCGCCCCCCCACCCCCCCTTCCCACCCCCCCCACCCCCAAATCTCAATAAATAAATAAAATCCGAGGGCCGCGGGCCGCTCCCGGGCGCCGTCAGGGGCTCTTCTTGCCGTTGTTCTTGTCGGCGGGGCTGGGGTTGGGGTTGGGGTTGGGGTTGGGGTGGAGGTGCAGCGCTCCGTCGGCGTGCAGCGAGTCCCGGCGCGGCGGCATGCGCTCGTTGATGCGGTCCAAACCCCGCGCCTCCTCGAAGCTGCGGATTTTGTGCTGGGGGGAGAAGCCCCGGATGGCTGCGGGGGGGGGAGAGAGAGAGAGAGAGAGGGGAGGGGGTCAGGAAACGGCCTGCAAAAAGGAGCGTAAGGGTCGCCTCGTCCCAACATCTCTGCTGTGCGCAGGGCGGCCAACCGCCAGAACGGGATGCCCACAGAACCCATTGGGTGCCAGAGGGGGCCATTGGGGGCCATAAGGATCCATAGGGTGCCATAAGCATAGAATCACCATAGAATTATTGAATGGCCTGGGATGAAAAGGACCACAATGCTCATTGAGTTCCAACCCTCTGCTGTGTGCAGGGCTGCCCAGAGAACCCATAGGGTGCCATAAGGATCCATAGGGTGCCAGAGGGGTTCATAGGATGCCATGATCATAGAATCACCATGGAATGGCCTGGGATGAAAAGGACCATAAGGATCATCTCATCTCAACCCTCCTGCTGTGCGCAGGGCTGCCAACTGCCAGAAGGGGATGCCCACAGAACCCATTGGGTGCCATAAGGATCCATTGGGTGCCATAAGCATAGAATCATCATAGAATTATTGAATGGCCTGGGATGAAAAGGACCATAAGGATCATCTCATCCCAACATCTCTGCTGTGTGCAGGGCGGCCAATCGCCAGAACGGGATGCCCACAGAACCCATTGGGTGCCAGAGGGCTCCATTGGGTGCCATGATCATAGAATCACCATGGGATGGCCTGGGATGAAAAGGATCACAATGCTCATTGAGTTCCAACCCTCTGCTGTGTGCAGGGCTGCCCAGAGAACCCATAGGGTGCCATAAGGATCCATAGGGTGCCATGATCATAGAATCACCATGGGATGGCCTGGGATGAAAAGGACCATAAGGATCATCTCGTCCCAACACCTCTGCTGTGCGCAGGGCTGCCAACTGCCAGACTGGGAAGCACAGAGAACCCATAAGGTGCCATAGGGATCCATAGGGTGCCATAGGGATCCATAGGGTGCCATAGGGTGCCATGATCATAGAATCACCATGGAATGGCCTGGGATGAAAAGGACCATAAGGATCATCGCATCCCAACATCCCCGCTGTGCGCAGGGCTGCCAACTGCCAGACTGGGAAGCACAGAGAACCCATAAGGTGCCATGAGGATCCATAGGGTGCCATAGGGGTCCATAGGGTGCCATAGGGGTCCATAGGGTGCCATAGGGGTCATAGAATCATCATAGGATGGCCTGGGTTGAAAAGGACCACAATGCTCATTGAGTTCCAACCCTCTGCTGTGTGCAGGGCTGCCCAGAGAACCCATAGGGTGCCATGAGGATCCATAGGGGTCCACAGGGTGCCATGATCATAGAATCACCATGGGATGGCCTGGGATGAAAAGGATCGTAAGGATCATTGCATCCCAACATCCCTGCTGTGTGCAGGGCTGCCAACTGCCAGACTGGGAAGCACAGAGAACCCATAAGGTGCCATAAGGATCCATAGGGTGCCACAGGGTGCCATAGGGGTCCATAGAGTGCCATAAGGGTGCCATGATCATAGAATCACCATGGAATGGCCTGGGATGAAAAGGACCATAAGGATCATTGCGTCCCAACATCCCTGCTGTGTGCAGGGCTGCCAACTGCCAGACTGGGAAGCACAGAGAATCCCTATGCCATAAGGATCCATAGGGTGCCATAAGGGTCCATAGGGTGCCATAAGGGTCCATAGGGTGCCATAAGGGTCCATAGGGTGCCATAAGGGTCCATAGGGTGCCATAAGGATCCATAGGATGCCATAAGGGTCCATAGGGTGCCATAAGGGTCCATAGGGTGCCATAGAATCACCATAGGATGGCCTGGTTTGCAAAGGAGCACAATGCTCACTGAGTTCCACCCCCCTGCTGTGTGCAGGGCTGCCAAGCAGCAGCCCGTGCTGCCCAGAGCCACATCCAGCCTGCACACAGGCCCTGAATGCCTGCAGGGATGGGGCACCCGCAGCCCCCCTGGGCAGCTGCTCCTTCTCACCCAGCAGGACCCGCAGCTCCTCCTCTGCAGCGCTGCTCTCCAGAAGATCACCCTCCAGTCCGTACCGATAGGTGGGACCGCCCCGACCCAACGCAGCACCCCACACGTGGCCTTACTGAACCTCTTGAGGTTCCCGTGGCCCCACTTCCCCAGCCTGCCCCGTCCCTCAGAGCTGCTGAGGGTGCCCTCGATGCCATCGTCTGCCACCGATGGAGATGTGTGGGGAGCACACGTGTGGGGCCGGGGGGTGGGGATGCAGGCAGGGATGGGCTCTGCTGCACCGTATGGAGGGGGAGGAACCCAAAGGTTTGGGGGCAGAAATGGGGGGGGGTGGGGGGATGAGTGCAGCCCACACTGCTGCTCAGCACCCCCAGCCCGGAGCGCAGCCCGGCAGCTCCCGGTGCCAACAGAACCCCACGGCAACAAAGCAACACAGCCACAGTGCTCAGAGCCCGGCGCGGCACACAGCAAACACACGCAGCACTTCTGGCACCACCGGGAGGTGCAGCCCGTGGGGAAACCCCCCCACCCCACCCCCCCCCAGCAGCAAACCCTCGTGGAGCAAACACGTCCCCAGCGCCCCAATGGGGAAACAAAAAGAGGGGCCGTGCCAAATATCTCGGCGAGGATCGGGTCGGTTTGCAAAGCAGCTTCCAGCAGCCTGCATGGGAAGGGCCCCTCTGTGCAGGGAGCTGCTCTGCTACGGCACAGCGTTATCTGCAGGGGGAGGACAGGGATCCCCAGAGCTGGGAGCACCCGGCCCACCTGCAGGGAGCACAGATGCTGTGGGCACCGTGCAGTCCTCTCCGCCCCGTGGCCTTCGGGCTGGGGGTGCTGCAGGGATGGGCTCTGCTGTGGGTTTGGGGATGGCAGCGCTGAGCTGCGAGGCGCAGAAGGGCACTGCAGAGCCGAAGCCCGGGGGTTTGTCACCTCCTGGTGATGCCAGAGCCAAGGGAGGCTGGGGAGCTTTGAGATGCACACACACACACACACACACACACACACACACACACGCACGCAGTTCGGGTCTCTCGGGCCATACCTTCCCGTGCCTCTACAGCTTCTACTGTGGCTGCAATACAGAAGAAGAGTGGCATGCAGAAATGGAGACAGAAAAACAAGAAGAGCAGCAGTGAGTGATCCAACATCAGCGCTGAGCCCACAGAGAGGAGGGGACAGAGCAGAGCGGGACCCCCCCCCCGGACCCCAAAGGACAGGAGGGAGCAGAGAACTGAATCCCAACCCCAAAGAACGGGGCTGGCGCTTCCGATGCCCTCAGCCCCACAGTGGGGGCGCAGCTGGGCTCCAGCAGGGTGCTGCCTCGGCCCTTCCTGACCCCATTCCCACCCCCAAACGCAGCACTTTTTGCTTCGGATGCAACGCAGAGGAGCAGCTCAGTGGCAGAGCATCGTGGCTCTGCTGTTGGAGGCTCAGTGGGGGTCTGGGGGCTGCAGGAGGGGGGGGGGGGAGCAGTGTCTGCTATAGGAAACCCCCCAGGGCAGCTCTGAGCCCAAGGGGTCTCAGTGCACCCAGGCCTGGAGGAGTGGGCCCTCCTGTGCTGCACCTCCCGGAGGGGTTGGGGGGTGGGGGGCACAGACGGCAGCGGGAGCGCTCCCACGGCCGCAGCACGGAGCTGAGCAGCGCCCACAGTGCCGGGGGACCAACGGAGGAGATGGGCGCAGAGACACAGAACAAAAGGCCCGCAGCTCCACGCAGCTCCACGCAGCCCCACCAGCACCGCAAATCCCCCCCCCACCCCACGGGGCTGAGCCGCCCCCCAGCGCCCGGCTGCAGCCGAGCAACGCGTGGGGCACGAGCAGAGCTGCCATGGGGGCAGGGCGCCGTACTCACCCGTCTGCAGGGTCTGCCTCCCCCCGGAGAGCACGCCCAGGGGCAGGGTGCCCGTGGGGGTCAGGCCCTTCAACGTCAGCACGCTCTCACTCTCCTCTCTGCAAAGGAAGGCGGCGCAGCCTCAGCACGAGACACCCACGGGATATCGGCGGGGACGGACGGAGCCCTGCGCTGATGTCGGGGCTCCCAGCACCACCGCCCCCCAAAACACAGCCCACCCACTGCAGGGAAGCGGCACCGAACCCTCCCCCCCCCCCCATCCCAGCAGTGGGACGGCACCGGGCCGCATCCTTACCGAAGGACGGAGAAGACGCGCGCCATCTTCCCAATGGCCCGGATCTTGTTCCTGATGATCTCCTTGCGGACGGTCGTCCCACCTTAGGGAGACAAAACAGCCCCGGTATGTCTCACAGCCCCGCGGGGCGCAGCCAACGCCGGCACGGAGCTCCCGTCCGCCTCCGGGAGGAGAACCCACGGCTTACGGTCCGGAGAGAGGACAGCGCCGGGGCGGCGTGGGGGACACCAAGGAGATGGCACACGGAGCAGAGCTGTGCGGAGGGGAGGGGAGCAGCTCGGGGTGTGGGTGTGAAGCTGGCCGGGCTGGATGGCACCGCACGGGACGGGACACGAATGGCACAGCCACGTGGACACGGCAAAGGCACACAGCGCTGCGGCACGGAGGGGCTGCGCCGCCCTTCCGCTATGCAGACCCGACAGAGGGAAAGGGGGGGGGGGGGGAAAAGCATGGAGGGGAACTGAAAACAAACAGAAACCAGAGTCAGAGGGGGAACAAATACATCTCCTCTCAGCTGAGATTCTCCACGTGGCCCAAATACACATCAGGACAGGACAAGGCGAACCGGAGCTCTGACATGCACCGATGGCTCAGCCATGCACTGCGTGGCTGCATTCAGAAGTCAGAACCGTGGCCCTCGGGCTCCTGGAGGAACGCGGGAGGGTTAAGAACGCCCGGCGCTCGTGTTAAAACTGGGAGGGGATGGACAGACTGCCCGACTACAGTCAGCTCGTCAAGTCCACTCGAGGAATCTGGTGGCACAGGCAGTGAGAATTAAGCCGGCAGCGAGTTCTAGCTGGGTACCTTTCTGATAGCTTGAAATGTAGTGATCTTCAGGGAGAGGAGACACCAAGAAACAGGGAGATGGAGACAGAGATAGAAGAAACAAATTTAATCCTCGCGGGGAGGGAGAAAGGAAACCAAAAACCAAAACACCAAAACACGACAGCAGAACGGAGTGCAATGGGAGCAGCGCGTGGAGGGCGATGCGGCGGCCGTTCCACCCCATCTGCACCCGGAGCTGCAGAGCACTGCGGTGGAGCTGCAGCGGATGGGGGTGGGATGGGGCTCTGCTGTGCAGGGCTTTGAGCTGGGGGGGGGGCGCAGGGGGGGGGATAACAGCTGGGGAGGCGGGCGGTGAGGAGAGGGAGGTGACCCCACAGCTGCCGGGGGGCGCACGGAGCGCGGAATGGAAGTCGGCTCCATTGGGATTCAATTGCAAAGTGGGGGGGGGGGGGGGAGAGTAATAGTAATAATAATCATAATTAATAATAAAAACAAAGGCGTCCTACCCACGGCTGCACACAAAGGGGTGGGATGGCTGCACAGCGCTGCGCCCCACAGCCCGCTCTGACCCACAGCTCTCACCTTCCAGCGTCTCATCGCCGTCCGAAATCAGCTCGTCGTCAGAGCAGATGTTGAGGATGTTAACGAGCATCTCGGTGACTGCAAGAAGCACACGTGGGTCAGGGGGCTGCAGGGGAGCCGGGGGGGGGGGGGAAGAAGGGGGGGGGGGGCAGCAGGTTGGTCTGCATGGGGCCACAGCAACACAGAGCAGCGCCAGCAGAACTGAGCAGCACGGGGGGAGCGGCTGGGAAAAGCTGTCTGCAGTTATCACCACGAGAGCTGCACCACCCCACAGTGCATGGAGCTCCTAACAGCACAGAGCTGCACCACCCCACAGTGCATGGAGCCCCACACAGCACAGAGCTGCACCACCCCACACTGCCATGACCTCCCAGCACCACCCCGCAGTGCATACAGCTCCCAACAGCACAGAGCTGCACCACCCCGCAGTGCATGGAGCCCCACACAGCACAGAGCTGCACCATCACACACTGCATGGAGCCCCACACACACAGAGCTGCACCACCCCGCAGTGCATGGAGCCCCTAACAGCACAGAGCTGCACCCCGCAGTGCATGGAGCTCCCAGCAGCACAGAGCTGCACCATCACACAGTGCATGGAGCCCCTAACAGCAGAGCTGCACCCCACAGTGCATGGAGCCCCCAGCAGCACAGAGCTGCACCACCCCACACTGCAGTGACCTCCCAGCAGCACAGAGCTGCACCACCCCGCAGTGCATGGAGCCTCAAACAGCACAGAGCTGCACCACCCCACACTGCAGTGACCTCCCAGCACCACCCCACAGTGCATGGAGCCCCCAGCAGCACAGAGCTGCACCATCACACACTGCATGGAGCCCCACACAGCACAGAGCTG